>NC_058132.1:612980219-613037192 GCF_016433145.1 Gracilinanus agilis | reverse complement strand
CTTAACTTCTGTGTATTGGCTCCTAGGTGGAAGAGTGGTAAGGGTGGGCAATGGAGGTCAAGTGACTTGCCCAGGGTCACACAGCTGGGAAGTGTCTGAGGCCAGATTTGAACCTAGGACCTCCCATCTCTAGGCCTGACTCTCAATCCACTGAGCTACCCAGCTGCCCCTGAACTAACTTTTAAATGACAAATGAAGTCTCATTGTTTTTCAAGTAGCACTTAGCAAGATTATAACCAATGCTTAGAACAGTGCATGGCATATAGCTGGTGCTCAGTAAATGTTTATTGATGAATTGTTTGAGATAAAGCAACTTTAATTTGGCCAACCAAGTTCATACATTCACAAGACCAAAAAGCTCTTAGAGGGCCTTTTTAAATGAGATTATTTGGTAATTAGCATAATACTGGGATCTGGAACTGTGATTTCCTCACTGTGGGTAGGAAGCTCCCAGGGAAGAAAAGCACTTTACTAATACAGATAGACAAACTGTCAGCAGTTCACCATCTCAGAGATCTGCCCACAACTAGTATTTATGAGAGGTGAGACTTGAACTTGGCTCTTTTTGGTCCTCAGGACAGATGGCTCTTCTCCTGGTAGTTTAGTTAGTCACCCTAGAATCTTTCTTACGTGGATAATTTTCACTTCTAAGAAAGGACCTACCAAGAAGACACAATAAACTATAGCCTCACTTCAAAATTAGGGGGTTTAGTTATAATAGGAAATGAAAGCCAAAACTCCCTATCCCACCTGCAATAATACAATATTCTGATGGTCCGATTCATCTTCCCAAGAATGAAAGAACGAGGCCCTGAGAGGAAAAGAGGGCTGGTTTTTCCTTATTTGGTCAGAATGCCAATGCCTTCTTGGAAGCGTTCATCAAAATAAGCATCAGATCCAACAGGACACCTTCCAAGGCAGACTTGTGAAAAGACCCAGGGGATGGGCACTCAGCAAGAGAGAAACAGGGATCTACCGTGAAGTAACGGCTCCCATTTCTTACTTCTAGGCACCCACTTAGCAGGCAAACAATACCTGATGAAGCCCTCAAGTTTCTGGCCTCTCTGGTTCCACAGAAGTGAGTAAGTGGCATTTAGTTAATTGAAAAAAAAAATTAAACTAAAAAAAAAATCCCAAAACAGTAAGAAGTACTTGTTCAAATGTGTGCTTGAGTCTGGGACAGACATCAAAGCAGAATGTTCCTTAGGCAGGGCTTAAACTTATTCTTGAGCCTTTTTAGTACTGCCCTCTCCTAGGAATGATGCTGACTAAAGAACGGTGAGAACCACCTTTTGGGAATGTCTACAGTACCTTGGCTCTTGGGAAGAAGAAAGGAAACTGGGTCACACTCTGGGGGCCCCCCGAGAGACTGCTGCTGGAATCCTCGACTCGCCTCTCTCAATAGAGCCTGAGGAAGACTCCCGAGCATCCAGGACCATATTTCTGTCAGCTTCTAATGGCTTGGATCTAGGCAGGGACTTTGTGACTCAGAGATATTCCTAAGATGGTTGGGGGTTAAGTGCATCATGTTTCCCAAAAGAGACGTACACACAGATTGAAATGAGCATTGTGTCAGGGCCATCTCTTTTCCTACTCCCAGGCCAGGAAGCCAGGAAGAGTGACTCATAATGTCCTATTGGTAACACAATCGCCTCAAAGCAGCTCAATGCCTTCTTCTACCCCGGCATCAAGGGAGCCATAACCCGGCATTACCTTGTGGAAATAATCACTGGCTTCGGTCACTTCTGAAAAATTGGTCTCAGAAAGCCCAGCTTGGCCTAAGACTTTAATCTTCTCTTGAATCAGAGGCCTGCAGGGGGAAAATGAAAGGCAGTGAGCACTCATAACCTGAACAAAAATACTGGCTATTTGAAATTGGAGCTGACAATCTTCCTCCCCAAAGTAGTTACTATGGCCTTAATTCCTTGATTTGTTTTGCAAATTTTGAGGCAGGACTGTAACCTTGAACATAGTTTCCCCTCTCAATTTGAAGACTAATCCTCTGTGTACTTCTCATGAAATCATTAGGCTCAAATTCTTTCCAGCTGAGCTACCTATGAAATATTGTCATACTACAGAAAAGGAGGGAAAAAAAATAGGGGACAGTTTTTTTTTTTTCCCAGATAGAGCTAGGCCTTTAAAGTCCCTGGCTCTTATCTTTTATCTATTGTATATTCTCAGACCTCTGTGATGCCCTGATGTGTCCTGCCTCAATGTCCAGAGAGCTATTGAGGGCTGTCACATCTCTAGATGCCTAATATATAACCCCACAATCAATGGCCAAGGGTGAAATCAACAAACTAAGCATCATTATCCTCATTACTTAGAGAAAGGAATCGTGTGCATTAAGCCATAGTGAGACTGAAGACATGAGGAATATGCTTGGATGGGAGAGCAGGCTAACTCTATAAAGAAGTTCTTGATCTTTTATTGTTAGATACCCCTGTGGCAGTCTGGTGAGACCTACAGACCTCTTCTCAAAACAATACTTTTCAAATTCACACAATATAGGAAATCAACTATATGGAAATATAGTTATCAAAATACATCTTAAAAAAAAACCAAATTGATGGACTCCACGTTAATAAGTTATACTCTAAAGGTAAGGGGAGTTTAGGGGAAAGGAGGAGAGAAGAACACATATAAGGAACACACAGGATAAGAAGGCCAGGGTAGATTTATGACATATGCTCATAGAATTTTCTAGTTGGCTGGGATCTCAGTGATTATCTAATTTAGTTTATATACAAAAGGAATTTTTACTGTTACATACTGAAAATGATGAGATCTGTAGGCCTATGCTAGAGAGAGTCACTTCCTTATGGATAATAATGCTAATTGATCTTTCTCATTAACATGCAGAGAAATCACCTAGTATCATTTACAACGGAATAGCTTATAATCTCAAAAATAAAGAGTGATATCTGTTCAAATCCAAGGCAAACCATTCAGTATCACAGTAATACAAGTCTATGCCCCAAACACTTGAATGCTGAAGAGGTAAAAATTGATTAGTTCTATAAAGTTTTACAACATCTAGAAGCAATATAAAAAAAAAAAGATGTTACATTTGTAATAGGGGATTGGGATGCTAATGGAAGAAGTCAAAAGATAATTGGAAAAATGGACAAGTTTGGCCTTGGAGTACAGAAAGAAACAGGGCAATGACTAATAGTTTTTCATGGTGACTCTCTGGTCATGGCAAACACTCTTTTTTTTCCTGCATCCAAAAGGCGACTCTGCACATGGACATCACCAGATGGTCAATCCTGATATCAGACTGATTTAATATTTTGCAGCCAGAGATTGAGAAACTCCATACACTCAGTTAAAACAAGACCTAAAACTGCCTATGGCTTATATCATGAGCTTATTGAAAAATTAAGATCTGAATTAGAAAAAGTAGGGGAAACAATCAGACTGTATAGGTATGACCAAAATAGCATCCTTTATGAATATGAAGTGGAAGTGATGACAAGATTTAAGAGATTAGATCTGGCAGATAGAGTACCAGAAGAGCAATGCGCAAAGGTTTGCAGTCCTGAACAGGAGGCAGCAACAAAAAACATTCCAAAGAAAAAGAGGAACAAGAAAGCAAAATGGCAGTCTGACAAGGCTTTACAAATATATGAAGAAAGAAAGCAAAAGACAAAGGAGAAAAGAAAAACTATATCCAAGTGAATTCTGAATTTCAGAGTATAGCAAGGATAAATAAGAGGGTTTTCTTAAATAATTAATGCAAAGAAGTGGAAGAAAACAATAGAATGGGAAAGACAAGATTTCTTCAAGAAAATCAGAGATATCAAAGGAATGTTTCATGTAAAAATGAGCATGATAAACAAAAAATAGTAGGGACTTAAAAGAATTAGAAGAGATGGCAAGAACATACAGAAGAACTATAGAAGAAAGATCTTAACATCACTGATAACCATGATGGTGTGATTATTCATCTAGAACCAGATATCCTAGAGAATGAAGTCAAGTGGACCTTAAGAAGCTATGCTAATGTTAAGGCTGGTGGAGGTGATGGAATTCCAGCCGAGCTATTTAAAACCCAAATTGAAGATGCTGTTAAAGTCCTACACTCAATATGCCAACAAATTTGGAAAACTCAATGGAGAACATTGGATTAGAAAAGGTCATTTTATATCCCAAACTATTTCTACCTCCTAAAGAAGGGCAATGCCAAAGAATGTTCAAAGTACCAAATAATTGCTTTTATTTCACATGCTAGAAAGTTTATGCTTAAGGTTCTGCAAGCTTTGTTTCAGCAACATGGGAACCAAGAATTATCAGAAGAGCAGGCTGACTTTTGAAGAGGCAGAGGAACTAGAGACCAAATTGCCAATATTCCTTGAATTATTGAGAAAGCAAGGTAGTTCCAGAAAAACATCTATTTCTGTTTCACTGACTACACAAAAGCTTTTGACTGTGTGGATCAAAACAAAATGTGGCAAGTCCTCAAAAGAAGACGGGAGTGTTAGATCATCTTATTTGTCTCCAGGAAACCTATATGTGAGCCAAGAAGCAATAGTTAGAACCTAACATGAAATAATTCATTGGTTTAAGATTGGAAAAGGAGAATGACAAAACTCATTACAAAATCACCTTATTTATTTAATTTGTAGGTAGAAATGCCAGGTTGGATGAATCCAAAGCTGGAATTAAAGGTTCAGGAGAAATATCAATAATCTCAGATCTATAAATGATACCACTGTGATGTCAGAAAGGGAAGAGATTAAGAAGCCTCTTGATGAGGGTAAAAGAGAATGTAAAAGCGAGTTTGAAGCTTAACATAAAGAAAAAAACTAAGATCTTGGCAATTGGTCTAATCATTTCCTAGCAAAGAGAGGGAGAAGAAATGAAAGTAGTGTTAAGATTTGTATTCTTGGGCTCAAAGATCAAAGCAGACAGCAACCGTAGCTGTGAAATTAAAAGAAGCTTTTTCCTTGGAAAGAAAGCTATGACAAATCTGGGCAGCATACTAAAAAGCAGAGATATCACCTCACTCACAAAGGTCCATTTAGTCAAAATTATGTTTTTTTCCATTAGCAATGTATGACTGTGAGAAATGGACTATAAGGAAAGCTAAACATCACATTATTGACTCTTTCTAATTGTGCTGGAGAAGACTTTTTGAGAGTACCTTGGCCAGAAAAGAGATTAAATCAGTCAATACTTAAAGAAATTAATTCAGATTACTCACTGGAAATACTGAAGCTGAAACTTAAATACTTGGGCTACATCAGTGATTTCCAAAGTGGGTGCCACTGCCCCTGGTGGGTGCTGCAGTGATCCAGGGGGAGCAGTGATGGCCACAGGTGCATTTGGGGGCGGTGAATAACTGTAAGGGGGCGGTGATAGTATGTGACAGGGGGTGCTAAGTAATATTTTTTCTGGAAAGGGGGCGGTAGGCCAAAAAAGTTTGGGAACCACTGAGCTACATAATGAGAAGACAGAATTCATTAGAAAAGACCCTGATGTTGGGAAAAATTAAGGGCCAAAGGAAAAGGGTATAGTAGAGGATGAGGTGGATGGATAGTATCTGGAAGCAAGGAATATGAGCTTGACTTTGGCAGATAGGGAAGGACAGAAGGACCCAGTGTGCTATAATCCAGGAGTTGACAAAGAGTCAGACATGACGGAAGGACTGAACAACACCATCAATTTCTACTTTAGGTACCATGCTCAGGGATTTAAAAAATGTAAAAATAAATTACAAACAAAACCCCAGGAATGCAATTTTTGTTAGATTAGATCCTTCTGCATTGTTAACTGCTTGAGGATAGGGACCACATTTTTTTCATCCTCTAGTGCTCAGGTTAAGGGCTTAATCCTGTTAGCATCACTAAAATGACACCAATGCTGAAAGGAAGCAGCACTCATAAGTGGGCTCTTTATAATAGGTCCCAGAGTCTTCCGCCAAAGGAGAAAGCTCTTGGGGAATCAATAAGGTGCACCACCCGGGTAAGCCTCTGCCCCAAACCAAACCTGCCAAGCACTGTGGGTTGGCCAATCCCTACCATAGGTAATCATCTGCTGTGCCTCTTGCTACCAGGTAGTGAATGGTCACTGAGCTGGTCTGCCCAATTCGATGCACACGGTCTTCAGCTTGAATCAATACCTGGGTTTCCCAAAGAATGAAAGGACTCAAATCAATTGTAGCATGCCACAAATTAAAAGGAAAAAAAAACCAAAAAGCCTCTTACTTTTTGTCTTAGAATCAGTACTGTGTATAGGTTCCAAGGCAGAAGAGTGGTTAGGGCTGGGCAATGGGGGTTAAGTGAGTTGCTCAGGGTCATCCAGCTAGGAAGGATCTGAGACCAGATTTGAATCCAGGACCTCCCATCTCCAGGCTTAGCTTTCTATCTACTGAGCCACCTAGCTGCTCCTCACAAATATATATTTTTAAAAATCACTTTTCTGCTATACGATATGCTAAAGCACAGTTTTCTTGACCAATATCACTATAGTGCTTTATATTAAAGTGCTTTGGAGTCATGGGTTATATCTCTCGAGTCTCACAATTCCTGGAGGTCACCAGGACAGGTATCATCATATACATTTTACAGATAAAGAACCTCAGAAACTTAAGAGACCTTAATCCTCTCAGAGTGAGACTGAGAAAGGGTAAATGACTTGACCAAGGTCCCACAGCTAGCAAGCAGTGGAACTGGAAATGGAACCCAGATCTTCTGACTTCTCTTTCAGGTTTCTTTCCACTAAACAATCCTATTCTGAATAATCTGTTATTTAATAGTTTTAATCGTTCCAGGCATGATGCGACTGGGGGAAAAGTAACCCCAGCTCCCTCTATCTTCTCTGTGATACACAAGGCAACCGAAGCTTTCTCTCTGGAGAGTAATGGCTAAGCACATGCCCAAGTGGAGAATCTAATGACTTTTGGGGAGACTAATTTGCCTATATAGTCATCTGTTTGTTTGTTTTTTGTTTCCTTCCTTTTTTTTAAACAAATTACCCAGAATTTGGTGTTCTTTCACAAGTATAAACTAGAGTCACTTGTCACTGATGTATAAATGTCAATCTTAATTAAACTATTACAACTGCATTTCATAAAAGTTACATGGGAATTCAGAAAAGAGATGTAAGTACTTTCTTAGTTAAGGAGAAAATTTAATGAGGTTGAAAATATCTGCCATTGCAGGAGTAATAGCCTTTAAAGCTAGGGATGAAACTAATAGTGGTCAGAGAGAAAAACAAACAAACAAAATATAAAACAACATGTATTTTTTATTAGCTAAAAGGATTGCAGCAAGCCACAGTGGGGTCAAACAGCAAGAATATGGGGCTGAGTCAGATTCAAGGTTTAGTTTAAGCTTTGTCTCTAATTAAGCAAATGGACAGTATAGCTAGCTGATCTTGGAAAAAAATAATTTCCCTCAAGAGGACTTAAGTTTCCTACACAGGTAAAATATAAAATAAATAAGCCTAAGTATTTCATTCATCTATAAAATGAGAACTGGATTCAGTGGTTTCTAAAGTTCCTTGTAACTCTTTAAATGTCTATGATTCTAAATCTTGGAACTAGTTTGTGTTGTTTGGGGATTTTTCTCATTTGTAGAGTTGGAATAATAATTCCTATTTTATCTGCTTCATTGGGTTACTGTGAAAGTAAAATGAGGCAAAAGATATTAAAGTGCTCTTGGAGGTTAAAACTTAAATCCCAACATAAATTCTTACAACATGACAGTCTTTAGAGGAAGATGTGCTATCAAGGTTCCGAGAAGATCAAAGAAACCCAGCCTCCCCTTCTCCAAGGGATTTCTTCCTTTGCCCGGACCACAATGCACAGAGAATGAGGGTCTTTGGCATGCCTTACCCCTGGGTTCCAGAAGAGTTCTGCAAACACCACCAGGTCGGTAGCCGAAAAGGTAAGGCCCATGTTGGCTGCAGTAATGGAGAGGACAGCCACAGAGCACTTCTCAGACAGCTGGAACTGCTGGCAAAGGGTCTGGCGGTCTGCTGAGGATGTGGCCCCATCAATTCGGATGTAGCCAATGTGCTAAAGAGACAAGGAAAGAGGATGATCACTCTAAGGTCTCTCTGTCACCCTTCTCCCAGCAACAGCCTGTTTGCTGGAACTGCCTGAAAAAAATCAAAGACCTGTATTTCCACTTCAACTCAAATTCTTGCTTGAAACAGGATGTGTCTTATAAGCATTTGAGGTTGGCCAGACTTTGTGTTGTTCCTTTTCTAGATTTCGGAATGAGTATCAAAGACATGTTCCTCCATGCCAACTTAGCTCTAAGAGCAAACACCTATTTTTTTTTTAAGTTTCAAATGCCCTCCATCCTACAAAGCACCACTAGCAAAGCTTCTGAGGGTCACATGATCACAAATTTAAGGCTGGAAGGGACATTAGTGGCCATCTGGTCCAACCTTTTGATTTAAAAAATGAGGAACCCAAGGCTCAGTGACTCATCCATAATCACACAGTTAATGAGAAGCAGAGCTAGAATGTGAACCCAAGTCCTACAAATCAAAATCCAATGCTCTCTGAGGGCATGCTGCCTTTGACAAAGAGATGCTCTCTTACTAGAGACACGAGAACAATGCTTCCCAAATTATTTTGATCACAGATCACTGGGTAGGCTTGAAATAGATTGATGGATACTATAAAAATCTTGGGGGTTACAAAAAATCCTTGGGATAGAGGAGGGTCTGGAAAATTTTTGGAACAAAAAATGGAGGAATTAAAGAATTAGTAATTTTATTCACACAGAAAAATTGTCACATGTATTTTGTGAGATGATGCAGTGGATAGAGCACCTGGCCTAGAGTCAGGAAGACTTGAATTCAAATTTGGCCTCAGACACATACTAGCTGTGTGATCCTGAGACATCACTTAATCTTGTTTACCTCAGGTTCCTCATCTGTCAAATGAGCTGGAGAAGGAAATGGAAAACCATTCCAGGATCTCTGCCAAGAAAACCTCAAATGGGATCATGAAGAGTCAGATATGACTGAAAATAATTGAACTAATAGCCTCATGTGTATGTGTGTGTATGTGTATACATATATATGTTAAAGGGAGGTTCTGTTTTGTTTGAATATACATATTTGTAACAGAGGAAGAGAGAGATGGAAGGGGGGAAAATTTGGAACTGAAAATTAAATTAAAAAAAAAAAAAAAAAAAAAGAACAGTTTACAGATCTCCATTTAGGTCTAGGGCCACCCTGGAGGAGCAGGAACTGTGTCAGATTGCACTGCTCACTTACCTTCTTCTCCAGCTCTTCACTGAGGGCATCCAGGACTAGCTTATGATGTGCAAATACTAGGAGCTTCTCTCTTCCACTTTCCAATAAATCCAGGATATAGTCCCTGCATTTTACAGCAACAAAATCCTCATCACAGAACTGTTCATCCATTGAAGGGGGATTCCTGATGTGGTACAGAGTTGAGCTGTGGCCCTTGCCTAGGGGCTCTCAGCTCTCTCTGGCATCACAATCTCTAGTGATAATAACTTAGTCATAACATCATGCCTAAGCTAGCAATATCTTCCAGTGGGCACCTTCTTGCTGAAAGCAGAAAACTAGACAGCAAGAAGTAGTTTAATAACCTACAAGCAGAACTTAGGCGAAAAAGGCACATTGGGTAAGTTTGCTTCCCTTGAGGAGCTGGGTCAGTGATAGAGGCTTTCTGGAAGTTTTGGTCTTGACTACAGAAAGTTGTAACAGCAAAGCTACACAAATGGTTCTAAGATCCAGGGGCCCCTGAAGTGATCACGTAAGTCTGTTTGTTAGCTAGTAAGAGAACAAAGATACAATTATCGGTAGATAATCCCTGATTCTTTGTATCCTCCTTTCCTTACCCCCAGTTCTAACTAAATTGTAAGTTCTTTCAGAGTTAATTCTGTGCCCCTAAATGTCTGTAACTAGCACCTAACATTATGACCTGTACACAACAGGTACTCGATATCTGTTGAACAAATGTCCCAGAGGAAAATTCAGATGGAGCTGTTTGAGCTAGTGGCCAATTCATTCATTCAAGCATGGAGGATAAAACCTGGGGCAGGTCTCTCAATTTTGTGACTATAAGTTTCTTCAACTATAAAACAAAGTGGTTTTAATTTCTAAGTTCCCTTCCTAGCTCTAAATCCTATGATGAGGATAAGTCATAGTTCATCCAATCAGTTACAAAATTAAAGGCTTTTCCTTCCTCCTAATGACTTAAGCTATACTACAGAGAGTTTTTCTTTTTAAAAAGTCACGAAGCCCTCTAGATCTTCCTGGCTCGCCAAAAAGTATTGACCCAAGCTACTCTTCCCTAGTTTATCTGCCTGTCTCCTCAATATCCTCAGTTTTCCAAGGAGGAGAGGCAGAAATAATGCCATTTCTTGAAGCTTTCCTGCCCAGTTTCCATTAGGTTGAGGGTATTTAGGTTACACATATTTTCATCATTTCATTTCTGAGAACGGTAACTATCTTACATGTGCCAAGTTATTTATGAGTTGAGGCAAATGGCTGAATTAAAAACTTCTAAGGGAATGAGGTGGCTCTGGGGCCAGGGCCTGGGGAGGAAGCTACCGACAAGACACCAGGGTTTGTAGGTCATTAGCTTCGGGAAGGAGAGAGCACACATCCTTACCATCTGTTGTTCAGTAGCCTATGAGAAATGGGACAGTGGGGGCAATTCAAATCAGTTTCTAGTGGATAAGTTCCCACACTAATAAAAACCACATCTGGAGTTCATTAGTATCCTAACAGTGTCATAAATGAAAAGGGCATTGAACAGAGGGTGAAGGAGAACTGGCTAAAACTCACTGGCTTCTTTATGGAGAACTACAAGTCCCAATGGCATGGAGAACTCTCTTCTAGCCACCCTGACAAGATGGTGGGAGAAGTCACTAGGGCTGAGAAAAATAGGTCTTTGGTTGGTGTAAAGGGCCACCACTGGGGCTCTTCCATTTATCCACAGATATCAGGCCTTCCAGCTGTCACTCTGGCACTACTCACCCACACTAAATTCACAATTTCATCATTTGGATCATTCTGGTACCAGAATTTTCTGTGGTTTCTAAACAATAAAACACCAGCCAAATCGATGTCGACAGAACACCTCCAAGTTTCTCTCATACTGAGAATGAAAGAATAGGTTTCCTCCTCTCTTAAGAGCAGAAAATGGAGGATGATTTAGAACAGAAAGCCAAAGACAGGTGAATAATTCCCAGATAAAATTTGCATTACTTTTGGTTCACTAGGACAGCTGATTTCAATTGCCTGTGAGTAAATGGCAATTTACTCTTTAGGTAAATGCTTTGTCTGTCTGGGGTGCTTTCTGGGTTTGACAAGGACACAAGGACACTCCAGAGAGACAAAGCAAGAGAGTTCACCATTCTTGCCATTAGCTCCCTTGCAGGTTTTTTTTGGTTGTCATTTTTTTAAATCTCAGGTCCAAATTGGGCAGATGTGGAGAAAGGGAAAGAAAGATTGTGGGACAGGTCACAGAGCAGAGATGGGGACCATCTTTTACCTTTTTTTGTATCCCCAGAGCTTAGCAGGGTGCCTGGCACATAGGAGGTGTTTAATAAATGTTGATTTTTTTATTGAGATGGCAAAAGAGAGCTAAGCACTAAAATAGCACAGAATGAGCTATCACAGGGTCCTGGGAAATGGTGAGTGGTAAGGTAGCTTGCAACCTGCTTCATATCATGCAGGTAGATTGTCCTGGCCACTTGACACTCTGCTGGGGCCTGGTCAGACAGACTACAGATGAGAGCTTCAGTGGTAGCATCCACGCCCCCCTCCCCAACTCCATCTCGGATTTGGAATAAGACTTCCTGGAAGCAAGAGAGGATAGCATGGTATCGCAGCCCCAAACCAGCCAGATGCTGGTCACATCTCTGGTACAGCAGGGCATGGTTACCCAACACTCGCTTCCAAGACAGCCATAATCTCATCTGGAAGATGGGCAGGAGCAAGAACCGGACAACACAGTCCTCAGAAGGCCCCGAAGCTGGCCGAGCACTTACGTGGCAGGCTGGATTTTCGCTTCTGCTGTTCTGTGAAAGAAAAGGAGCAGGGCTTCCTTCTGCTGCCGCCTCTGTGGACAGGAAGAGCCAGAGCTTAACTCTAACTAGATTCCTGATTCTGGGATAGATTGACCTAATTGTCTCTGCTGTGGGTGCTACTGATGATCAAATGAGGCCTAGGGACATAGCCGCCACCCTCCCTGGGTGAGCCCTCATCACCTCGTGCCCAGACTACTGCAATTGCCTGTGGGTCGGGCTCCCCACCTCGAGTCCAGCCCTGAATTTGGCTGTCAGAATGCTCCAAAAGTGGCATGCTGGTAAGGAAAGTACCCACGATGCTGTGATACTTCATAATGCATTTAATAATGCAGTTTAATCTGCATTATTAACATTTTTCCTCTATCATTTTCATAAGTCTAGACAATCAACAAAACAGTACATCAACCCCTGATTTGTAGCAAATGCCAGTTTCTGTGCTGTAAGGGCTCACAACAGGTTCCAGCAAACCCCTGGGTATAGCTATCTTAATCTCCCCATCTCCCCCCTTAATAGATTCCATTGGCTCCCTATCATTTCTTCTTTTTTAATTTCCATCTTAGAATCAATGCTATGATTTGGTTCCAAGGCAGGAGAGTGGTAAGGTCTAGGTAATGGGGGTTAAGTGACTTGCCCCAAATCACACACAGCTGAGGTCAGATTTGAACCTAAGACTTCCCATCTTCAGTCCTGGCTCTCTATCCTTGAGCCACCCAGCTGCTCCTTTCTATCCTTCTTACAACTCCCCCAATCTGGGAGCCAGTGCCCCTGGCCTTCTGGCTGCTCTTCCCAGCTCTAGGCATCTTCAGCAGTTGTCTCCCATGCCAAGAATTCTCTCCCTCCTCATCTGCTTTCTGGCTTCCCCGATTTCATTCACCTTAGTTGGTCCAAAAGCAACATCTACTATGTGAGGCAGCTAAGGGGCCTGAGTAGGGAGGAACTTGGCTCCAATCTTTCCTCAGACACTTCCTAGCTGGGTAACCCCCACTGCCTAGCCCTTACTACTCTTCTGCCTTAGAACCCGTACTTAGCACTGATTCTCAGAAGGTTTAAAAACAAAAAACACCTACTATGTGCCAGGCACTGAGCCAGGTGCTGAGGATACCAAGGCAAAAAAAAAGCCAGCATCTGTGCTCAAGACCTGAAAATCCAAAGTCCCTTAAGTTCTGGAGGCCCTTCCCAAGTCCCCTCCATCGTCGCCTGTGATCTCTTCAGTGTTTCCTGTGTCTGTGAGCACACAGTGTCCCCACTGGTCTGAGTGGTGCTAACGCAGGGGCTGCCTTCTGTCCTTTGAATACCCAGAACTCAGCAGGTGCTTAATAGATGCTTGTGGGTTGGATGAGACCTTGGTTCTGATGCTGGCTCTGACAATGACCTGTGGGAGTTACTTCTGGGCCGGCCTTCTCTCTCTTCTGTGGAAGGGGCTCTCAGCAGGGTGGCATGAAAGACCACGTGCGATGGCGACCACGGAGGCACTGTGAGGAGCAGGATGTGGAAGCTGTCCCTATCACTAGGTACCTTCCCGCTCTGCTCTTCTCTAGGTCGTCTGTGCTCTGGGCAAGTCTGTGGGTCATCCAGGCCCTGCGCTAAGTAATCTGCCTGGTGCCACAGAGCTCAGAACAGGGCTCTCCAGTGTGGGCTGTGTCTTCCTCCCCTGGGACGTATTTCCTCCTGTGCAGTCCATTTTCCAGTCATTTTTCAGACTAAAATATCCACTGTCTCCCCTCCGGAGGTTGTCCTGGGCTTGTCCACTCCAGCTCAGTAGAATATAAGCTCCCTAAGGTCAAGGAAGGCCCTTGGCAGTTTGGCCTTTGGATTCCCACAACCTAGCATAGCATCCCAAGCATTTTTCTTAGGCTGATTTCAGGAGCCCATGCTTTGGCTCCTGGGGTTTGGGGAACTCCTGATGAAGAAACTTACCCTCCCAACAGCCATGCATGGGGCATTAAAAAGTTAAATGACTTGTCCAGAGTCCTAGAGCCAGGATGCGGTGACATTGAGGCATGGCTTGGTTTTGTTTTTTTTTTTTTAATGGCACTCAACATTTCCCAGGACTGCCTCTCTCTGGATAAAGGATAACATTCAGCCCACTACAAACTGCCTATTGCTAGGTACATGCCAAGAAGTGAATAAATGTTAGTTGAAATCAAATGTCCCATACCAGCAATGACACGTAATTCCTTTACCCTATAAGAATATTGGCAAGGGTGGAAGGAAATGTAGGGAGAGGCTACAGGATGCCATTTGAGGAGGTAGCTATGGAGCTCAGTGGATAGAGTGCCAGGCTTGGAGACAGGAAGTCCTAGGTTCAAATCTAGCCTCAGATATGTCCTAGGTGTGAGAAGCTGGGCTTAACCTTAACTTAACCCCAATTGCCTAGCCCTTGCAACTTTTCTGCCTTGGAACTAAAACTTAGTATTGATTCTAAAATGTGTAAAAGGGAATTCTTGGTTATCTTTGAGTTCACGCTTGTGAAAAGGGAATTCTTTGTTCTCTTTGCCTAGTTGGAGTTAACACTTTGGTTGGCAATAACTTTGAATCGACCTGAGCTTGAACTAGGTGAGAGAAACTTGAAAACCACTTAGTGAATTCACACCCTACCTAGTGCTAGGTGAGAAGCCAACAAGATACTTGGAGAGCTCCACTCCTTTTTTCAAACTCAGTCAAACTTGTTCTGACTTAGAACACACCTTAGAAAGTGTGAACCTTTTTGATGAGCATTCACACCTCCAGAAGTTGCAAACTAGTTCCCACAAAGACCATCCCCTGGACAGTCCTAGACAATTTGGAAGCTGGATTGGCCCCTGTGAAAAGGGACAAGGACAGGAAACCACCATAAAAGCCATGAAGGCAGTCTGGTGGGTAGAAGGTTTCTAGTGAAGAGGGTGGTTGATGAAGAAGCTCTTCTGGTCTGTGAAGGAGTGTTGAGACCTTGGTGAGACTACTTTAAATATCTTCTTTTGAATTCCACGTGGTGAGTTTAAAGACTGACTGAATCTTCCTGAACTTCTCTTAAGAAACTTATTTTAATAGACTCTGTGAATGAATTTTTGCTTCATTCACCTCCGGGCTCTCTGACTCTCTCTGGCTGAGGGTTAATTAGATCTACCTGGATTAATTAGAGGATCATAGTAAATTACCTACTGGATTAGATTCTTATTTCCTTATTTTCTTCTATCTCTTCTTAATTGTAAATAAACTTCCATAAAAGTCAATTTTGACTTGAGGTTATTCTTAATTGAGGATTGATAATAGTTCAATCCTCTGGCGACCATCTTTTAATATACTGAACCCCAAAAGCCCCTTTTCTCCCCTTACAAATGGAAGATAAAGATATTTAGAAAAAGGTTAAAAAAAAGCAATTAGAAACCCTTTGCCCACTATCACATCTTGGAGAACACTAATCTTCCAGCCTTATTCTATTTATTTTATTTATTATTATTTATTATTATTTTATTCCTGGCCTGCTTATTCCTTACCCACTGACCCATCCCTTCCTTAATAGAGAGCTCTGGCTAACTTGTGTCCACATTTCCATTTTTTTTTTTGAGATAATATCTTACGTGCCTTAGTATAGAGGTTTTTGGTTCTAAAATATGTGTGTGTGTGTGTATATATATATATATATACACATATATATATATGCACACATTATCTCATTTGGCCTTTGCAATGACTGTGAAATGGACACAGCATGTATTTATTATTCCCCATTTTACAGTTGGAGAAACCAGGTCTCAGGGAGAAGAAGGCACTTACAGATGGCCCTAGGTCTTAAATCCTGGCTTTTGATTCCAAATCCAGGGTTCCCTTCACTATACTTAATGGTCCTTCATTATGAATTCAATAAGATCAATTCATGGCACAGAATTTAAATTATTATTATTTTTAAACCCTTACCTTTTGTCTTAGAATCAATTATTGGTTCCAAGGCAGAAGAGTGGTAAAAGCTACACAGTGGAGGGGAGGTAGGGGTGTAAGTGACTAAAAGTGACTAGCTCAGGGTTATGTGGCCAGGAAGTGTCCGAGGCAGATTTGAACCTAGGCCTTCCCATCTGTAGGCTTGGCTCTTCCTCCACTAACCCCCTTACCTGCCCGAGAATTTTCTTTTAAATGCCAAAAATTTGAATTTTTTGTCAAATAGCTTAGGGGGTAAAATGTTATTGCCATGGTGTATGGTTGGGTTCCATTCTTCAGCCATTGGTCTTACTGATCAAAAAAAAAAAATGGCTTTACACAAAAGTTGATTATATTCAGCTTTGCTCCAGCCTGTGAAGCGATACCTATTATTTCAACTGAGATATAAAAAAGCCTTTCATTATACATGATATTTTATAAATTGGCTGCTTCACCTTGGCTTCTGGGATTTAGAGCTTTTTAAAAAAATGTCTTCTTCCCAGATGGAAGAGCATGAGACAACAAAGAAAGAATGGATTCTTGACAGGTTTGCCTGGCTCTGCTGGAACAAATGTGATGAGCAAAATTACAGGGAGATTTTGGACTTAAAAAGCAACTATAAAATAGGAGAGACGGGGAGTGGGGAGAAACAATCTTCCCTAGATTCATAACGGCTCCTATTTAGCCAAAAATTATGGGGGGCGGGGGAAGAGCTTTGTTTTTAACCCTTTCAACCCAGGATCTCAAAGCCTTTCCTTAGCACTGCGAAGAAGCAATGTTCCAGCTGTTCCTACTTTCTGGAGCCCAGGGCTGAGCACCCTGAAGACTTGACACGGTTCCGGCCCCCTCAGGTTTTGTCATCATTAAACTTTCATTACAACAACCCTTAGGAAGTGGGAAACATTCATTACCTACTAAACCAGGGAATGATCAATTAATGATTAACATGGAATAAATGTTAGTTGGTGGATTGCAATTATTCCTCTGCATAATATGAATTTTATTTTATAAGCTTATATATGTATATGTTGTCTCCTTACCCCAAAATGTAAGTTCTTTGAAGGCAGCCCCTATTTCTTTTTTGCCTTTGAGCCCTGTGTGCTAAGCACATTGAGGGAGCTAGAAGGCACCGCAGACAGAATGTTCTGCCCAGAGTCAGGAAGATCTGAGTTCAAATCCAGCCTCAGACAATTCCTGGCTATCTGACTGGGGAAATCATATAATTTGTCTGTCTCAGTTTGTTCATCTGTAAAATGGAGGTAATAATAGCATCTATCTCTCAGGGTTGTGAAGATCAAATGAGATAATAATTGTAAAGCATTTAGCAAAGTTCCTGTTCTAGAACAGATGTTTAATACTTGTTTTCTTCCTCTTTAATAAATGCTGATTGATGGATGAATTCTAATTTAATGATTATATTTTGGGATTTAAAAAAAAATTGTCTTTATGTCCATATCTATGTTGTCTAAGATTGTCTAAGGCTGCAAACTGCATAGGACAGAAACCTTGTTCATTTGGGGCTGCAGAGAAGAAAGCATTACATTTGGAGTTTGAGGACCTGGATTCAAACCCAAGACCTGCTCCTTGCTACCTTGTGTAACATGGGCATGTCACAACTCCTCTGGGTCTGTTTCCTTATCGATCAAAGGAGTGGGTCGGCCTGGATGGCCCTAAGATCCCAGACCCTAATGATGGTCCCTGTGCTGGCACCCAGAATTCTCGGTAGCACGAGTGAGATCAGACTTGGAAAGCCACTCGCGCACTTGCCATTTTCTGACCAGCTTATTCTGCCTTCAGGGACTCAAAAGAAGAACGATGCGAAGGACTCGGAGTCACTCTGTGTCCATCCCATTTGTCCTGGAATCACGCAGAGGGCTCCAGCCCTCCAGGGCTAAGTGACTCCTGACACCACCTTGAACACAGTTAAGCGCTTCATGAATGTTTTGGGGCAAAACAGGGAGGATGGCCGAGTCAAGATGGTTAGTTTACAGAAGTACGTTCCCATCATCCATAGCACCTGGGAGTGGAACTTTGGGCCTTCCCAAACACATGCTCTCCGTACACCAGATAGGCCATCCTTAAAGAGTCAGACCACAGCCCAGGATCCCTTAATGTAAACATGGCACAGAAGAGGATTTTTTACGTTTCTCTGATAATTTGTAATCAGAAAACGGGATCCAACAGTGAAAGCTTAAGTGCGTCCCTTGAAAGATCATCTGCTTTTTCTGGGTCATAGAATCTTGGATAAGCAAGTACGTCTTGTCAAAGGAGGGGATGCTGGGAAACAAGGCCTGTTTTCTGGAAAGTACTGGAAATCAGATGGAAAGCTATTTCAAACTATGTTCAGAAACACTTCCTCTTTTTTTTAAACTCTTATCTTCCATCTGGGAATCACTATGGTGTACTGGTTCCAAGGCAGAAAAGTGGGAAGGCCTAAGGACTTGCCCAGGTCACCCAGCTAGGCCCATCTCCAGGCCTGCTCTCCATCCAGCCCTGGGCCAGCTCTTAGAGGTCCTAGGAAAAGGGGGAAGAGGAAAGAAAGCAGCCCCTGGAAACTGGTAGTGGTTGAACCATAGCCCTCAATCATAGACTCACGCTTGTCTTTTCTGTGGTCATTTCCTTTGCTGCGGCAGCCAGGCTGGCTCTGGTCTTGGCACTCATCTGCCCTAGAGCAACCACCACCATCTTGCGCTGCTTGGCTGGGAGCTGGGAGAGGACATCAGACTTGAGCCGCCGGAGCATGACGGACTCCTCAAGGAGAAGCTTCAGCTCCCCAAGATTGGAAGAGCCGGAATAATCCCAACCCCAAGGCAGCTGTGGAGAATCAAAGTAGAGAAATACCAGAGGTTAGAAACAGAGAGGCCAGAAGGCATCTAGGTGGCATGGAGGATTGAGAGCCCCGCCTAGAGATGGGAGGTCCTGGGTTCAGATGTGGTCTCAGGCAGACCCCCATTGCCCAGACCTTACTGTTCTTCTGCCTTGGAACCAATACTTAGTATCAATTCTTAGAAGGAAGGTAAGGGTTTTTTTTAATTAATTAAATTAAAAAATAATTTTTTTAATGTCAAACTGTTCCTCTAATTCATTTTTTTTAGATGAACAAAAATTCGCTTTCTCTCCCTCTCACCATTCTGATGAAAAAGAAAGAAAAATAAAACTCTTGAAACAGCTATACATACTTTGTGGATTGAGAGCTGGGCCTAGAGAAGGGAGGTACTGATTTCAAATATGGCCTCAGGCACTCTAGACCACCCACTGCCCAGCCTTTACTGCTCTTCTGTCTTAGAACCAATACTTAGTCACCAACTCTTAGAAAGAAGGTAAGGGTTTTTTTTTTAATTAATTAAAATTTTTTTAAAAGGAGGTCAAACTTCCTCAGTTATTTTTTTTTTAAACCCTTAACTTCGGTGTATTGTCTCATAGGTGGAAGAGTGGTAAGGGTGGGCAATGGGGGTCAAATGACTTACCCAGGGTCACACAGCTGGGAAATGGCTGAGGCCGGGTTTGAACCTAGGACCTCCTGTCTCTAGGCCTGACTCTCACTCCACTGAGCTACCCAGCTGCCCCCCTCAGTTATTTTTTTAAATGAACAAAAATTCACTTTCTCTCCCTCTCACCACCCTGCTGAAAAAGAAAGAAAAACAAAACTCTTGAAACAAGACCCCACACTGGTCATGTCCAAAAAACATGCCTTGATGGAGAGCTAGAATCTGTCACCTCCTTCTCCATCAGGAGTGGGCAGCATATTTCATCAGGGGTTCTCTGGAATCATGGATAGAGCAAACAATTCTTAAGGGTCAGAAACACTCTTCTAAAAACCAACTGGAAGTCCTCAGTGAGTCCCTTTGGACACCTCTTTGGCATCCTACCTTCTTTTTGACGTCTAGAAATAGACACGTGCTATTGGCCATAAAAGGAGCACTAGATTACTGAGGACAGGGGGAGGTTATAATAAAAATGGGAGAAATGGCCCCAAATCATTCTCTGATGCTTCTCTTGGCTTGGAGGTGACTCTAGGTCCTTGAAAGCATTTTGGAGACAATTCTATTAGTAGTCAGAAAAACGAGAATAGCACCCACACACACAAACCCCTCATCTTATTCCAACATGATTTTGGTTTCTTCTCCTACTCTATTTTGGAAGTTTTTCATTCTACACAGTTTAGAGATAATGAGTATTTGGTGGGACATTTATTTAAAGTGTTCTTAAATTTTTGTGGATCAAAGGTATCTATCCAGGCAATTGTGGACAGGTTTCATCTATGAAAGTGGTCTGGTTTCAGTAGAATTATAGTTGACTCTTCAAGAATACTTTGAAGCCTGTATTTGTAGACAAGGGGATGGCTTTGTCATCTATTCAGTTTATAAAAAATAGTGAGCTTTTGATGCATCATTCTAGCCACCAGGTTGCATCCAGCTAGGTTGTCAGAGGCTAAATTTTTGCAAGCTGCAGTGATATATCATTATATGGTTTCTCTGCTTAATCTGCAGTGATCTACTATTTCTGGATCCTTAAGAATAATCTATCTAATTTCTGATAGCAATGATCTGATTCTGAATTGCCATCACAAATGCCTCCATTTTTATAATTAAATCCAAATAACTAAGCCAATTGTTCAATGTGTCTTTGCTGTCATACTACTTGTTGGGGTGGTTTAGGTGGACACCACCCATGGAGGACCTTTTGATTCCATTTCTTTAATGCTAATATTAGTGTTATTATTATCATCGTTGTTATCATTTTTAATATTATTAATGCTTTGGTTTCACAATGTGAACACACTTGCACCCTTCCACACCTGGTCCTTCCTTCTCACTTCTTGGATCAACATGAGCTTAAGTTTTACCTGAAAAATGAGAAATCTCAGATGAGTCCACAATAGCTATCTTCCGAAGAGCGCAGAACCTGTCACGTGGAAGTGGAATTAGGTGTTCTCTGGGGCTCCAGAGGGCAAAACTAGGATCAGTAGGTAGCCTTTTAAGGAAGTAGATTTTATTTCAATATAAAGAACTTCCTCAACATTTGGGCTGACAGAAGGATAAAAAGATAGCAGCTCTTTTCAGGGTAGTCAAAGACTAGAAACTAAGGAGGTGTCTCCCGAATGGAAAACAGATAAACAAATAGTGCATGAATGTAATAGGTTATTATTGCACCATCAGAGATGAACTGGACAATCTTAGAGGAAATTAGGAAGATTTCTAGAAATTGATGCCAAGTGAAGAGAGGACAAGTAAGAGAACAATTTATATGCTGATAACAGTATAGAAAAAAATACCTTTGAAAGGCTTTTGTTACGAACCCCAGGCCCAAAAGAATGAAAATGAAGCCGGCCACTAGCCTCCTGACAGGAGATAATACCACTAAAGTGATAACATTTTATAGTGTTATGTAGACATAACATTTTCAGAAGTAGTTGATTTGTTGGATTAAGCAGCTATGCATGGAGGACTTGATTTGTTCACTGAGGGAGGAGGGGGAAGAGCAGATTAATAATAATGTTTAGTTACAAAAATAATAATAAACAAAAAGCCCCCTCCTCAAAAAAAAAATCCCTCCTGATAGAAAGGGGGAAAAAAACCCGTATTTTGTCTTCCTCGTGGCAAGGGACAAGTGAAAAGGCCTTACTTGGCAGGCTGTCCTCAAAAGCTGACAGAAGGAAACAGAAACCTGCTCACTTGGTGCTTTTCACTAGATTCAAAAGCTTATTACCATCATTAGTAAAACCAGATATTCTCCTTGTTTCTACTGAGAGTGGAGGAAAGGTGAATAGATACTTTCTCTGCCAGACAACACACCTGATGTCCATTAACATCCTCCCAGGGTCCCAACACAGCAAATTGTTCCTCTTGCCTAAAATGGTCTTCATGGCCCTGGGGAAGGAGGAAAAGCTTTTTGCTGTTGACAAAAATCTCCCAAGCTCAAGCCCTTTGATCTGTCCTGGTGGATGAGTGATTACTTTTTGCCAGTGAGGACCTGAGTATTCACTGCCAATAAGCCTGAAAAACAGTCCCCAAGTATCAAACTGAGGAAAAGGATGACACAAAATAGGGGAATAGGTCATGGGCCGTTTTTGGATGTTGAGGAAGCAAGATCTTGACCCACAAGCCAGGAAGTGCTTTATTTTGTGTGTGCTCTGACTACACTTGCCAAAGACACCTGGGTAGTTTGCATTTGGAGTGGTATCAATCCTTCCAGGAGGTAAATAGCCAGAATTATGAATCGAAAATTTAGAGAATATCAATGCCTATTTCATACAGTGTCACGGCTGTGAGGAACAGGAAATTTTGGAGTGAATGATGGAAGGAGACTGAAAATTTTTTTCCCTAGGGACATTTAAAAAAATCTCAACTTCTTGTCCTTGCTTGTAATTAAAAAGCATTTTAGGGTTTTATATGGCATTTTCAGATATTATACCCCTTACTCTATACACACACACAAAATCAAGTGAGTTTTCTTTCTTTCTTTTTTTGGACCTTTTTACAGTAAGCTTTATTTATTTTTAAAACACAAATTTGAGCATACTTTTAAGAACAGTAGAAAACTGTGGGCAATTAATTGGTCATCTAGTCCAGCCTTTGTCTGAGGTATCATGAAAACCAGTAAAGTAAAACTAACACATCGCTGTGCCATTTCTGACAATATTCTGTACTTATAGTTCATTACATTCCCAAGAGAAGGAAGGAGATGCATTGATTCATCTCTTCTCTAGGGCTGAGATTGGTCCTTGCAATGCAGAAGCATGAAGCTTTATTTTGGTTTTCTCTCTGTCTTTGTTTCTTTGTTTCCTCAACTATAAAATGGGAATAATAACAGCACCACTCTGGAAGGCTGATAGGGGGCATTATTTAAATGCTAGCTCTTACTATTATTATTTGTTTAAAGAGCTTTCTCAGTTTCAAAGAGCTACATACTATTATTATGATTGATATATGAAAATATGTTTTGCATGACAAGCCACAGATAACTCAGATTGAATTGTTTGCCAAGTCCAGGAAGGAGACCATTTGGATCATATAACTTTGAAAAACTTATGTGATAATTTGTTATTACGTGTAATTGGCAAAATACCTTTATAATAAATAAATAAAACTATTATTGACAATAATGATGTGTGCTGAAATGTCCCAGCAACCCTGCCAAGTGCCAAGTAGCAGAAAACAATCAAAAGAACATGAAAACAATGACAACAATGACTAGTTGACTGTATGGAGCTACCTGTCAGATAAAACTTCTGGGAGGCTTAGACTTATAATTACAAGAAAACTCTTTACACCACATAACCTAAGTCCTTCGTTAAGGGGGTTCGGATTCCCAGTCACACAGGATTAGCTTCAAACAAGGCTCAGTTTCCACAATCGCTGCTTTGTCTTTTTCTCCTAGTTTTATTTCACTTTGTATCAGTTCATACAAGTCTTCCCATGCTTCTGTGAATTGCTCCTATTTGCCATTTCTTCCAGTACAATAATATTCCATTATTTTCACATGCTGTAATTTGTTTAGCTAAACTGAAAGGCATTCACTTTGTTTCCAGACTTCTTTTGTTGCCATAAAAAGGGCTGCTGGGAATATACTGAAACATTTAAGGCCTTCATTTCTGTCTTTGACTTCCTTTGGGATCTCTTCCAGGGAATCCAGGAGAGAAATCCATGGGTCAAACAAAGCATCACACTGTAGTCACAAAATTTTTTTTTTTTAAAGAATAATACCAAATCATTCTCCAGAATTGTTGGACCAGTTCATAGCTTGGCTACCAGTATATTAATATGCTTAACTTCCCACAGCCTATGAACTACTTCTATTCTTTGTCCTCTTTGACAATTTAAAGTGAAACCTCAGCTGTTTAGAGAATTTTTGTTTAGTGACTTGGAACAAACTTCCAGATGGTGGTTGACAGTCTATAATTCTTTTCTAAAATTTTATTTGTATATTTTGATTATTAAACTATTGGAGAACGGCTTTGGGGTGTTTTATATTTATGTTCCTTTCTTGAGTGTCTTGGAATGTCAGACTTTTATTAGAAATATTTGAAGCAAAGAATTTTCCCAAATAGTCTCCTTGAGGAATAGTAATAGTAATAGTAGATGTTGTTGTTGTTATTCTTGGGATTATCAAACACTGGGCTATTAAGTTTGAGTTCTGTAAACTACATATATAGTCTGTTGTGTGGATCTATTTTCCTTTTTCCTAACTAGCACTGTACAATTTTGATGTTTATAACTTATGCAATGGTCTAAGGTCTGAGATCACTATTTGCCATGCATCTAGACATTCATTATTCCCTTGAGATTCTAGACCTTTTGTTCCTCCAAGTGAATTTTATTTTGTCTGATTCTCTAAACAAATCAAGTGATAGTTTGATCAATATAGCATTAAGTCCATAAACTAATTTAGATAGTATTGACATTTTTATTATACTGACATGTCCAAAAGATGAGCAATGACAATCCTTTATTTCTGTAACAAGCATTTTATTACTGTAATTTAAAAAAATCTTGAATGCATCTTGGTAGGTTGACTCTTAGACATTTAATGAATTTTGTAATTACTTTGAATGGGATTGTATTTACATCCACTTCTCTTGCTTTTTGTTACAGCCATATATAAATGCTATCACTTCTAATGCATTTGTTTTGTATGAATATAATAATTCTACTACTTTGCTGAAGTTGCTTATGATATAGGTATTTTGCTGACTTTCTAAGTCATCATGTTATCTACAAATAGGGATAACCTGATATCTCCTCTTTGCTAATGCTCCTGCCTTTAGTTTATTTCTCATTTTATTGCTACTATTAGCATTTCTAGAATTAAGTCAGATAGTTAAAGACTGAGTTAACACTTAATCTATATTCATGTGAGGTAAGCTTCTTGTGTTTCTCCACTGCAAATGATGCTAGCTTTTGGTTGCTAGATATGTATTTTTTTATCATATTAAAAAGGAACCCTTATGTAACTCTGTTTTTTAGGGTTTTTAGCATGTTATATTTTGTTAAAGGCTCTATTGCTATAATCGGTTTTTGTTTTCTTTTTTTTTAAATATGATTAATTATGCTAATTGTTTCACTGTGTACGGTGCTTTCAAGCATAATGAAATTTCCCTATTTATCTCTCCTGACTTCCTGAATTTTCATTTTTGCCTTCTCTAAGAGCATGACTACAATTCCTGTGTTTTGGAATCCCCGATAGGCAATAAATTTTGTTCCAACCTTTCTTTTTTCATACTGTTTGTGGTTTTCTTTTTAGATGCATTTTTGGTATGTTGAAGGTTGTTAAGTTTTGTTTTCAAATCTATTTTTTCCATTCTTTTTAATTTTGTTTAAGTTACTGAATCCATTCACACTTCATGCAATAATTAGCAGGCTTGCATTTTCCTCCATTTTTTAATTTTGTATTGATTTGTACCTCTCCTTCTTTTAAATAAACATTTTGCTTATATTAATATGAGTTTAGTAAATTCTCACAAACTCTACCCTCATACCCATTTCCCTGGCAGAGTTTTCTTATTCATTTTACTTTTTGGTCAGCTCCCTTCCCCATCCACTGCCCTGATGGACACATCCTTCTGGTATATGACACAGTCCCTGTGCTGGGGATCCTTAAGGAAAGGTACAAGAATGGCCAGGAAAGTAGTCTGTTACCTAAGAAAATGGGAGAAGGAAGAAGTACCTTTTTGGCATCACAGTAGCGTAACGCAAAGTCATGGAACTGACGGAAGAAGAATGGTTTGACGGCAACTATCTGGGTGTAGAGTTCTGCTGGCCGTGACATGGCTGGGGTCCCAGACAGTAGGATCACTCTCTTGGCAGCCTGAAAAACATGATACAGGACTGGATAAGTATATAATTGGGAGCCATTAAGACAGATGGGACTTAATTAAACAAATTAGGAAAAAAAAAAAACGACAGCCTAAGATGGAGCAAGAATTTCCACCGAGTGGATGCGACACTTTGTGACAGTCCTCAGGTTTTCATCTTAGACCAGAGCGAGGGGGGCATCTTGCTTATCAAGCTCAGTTTAAGAATTCTGCTTAACTCAAAGATAAGGATTTGTCTGAGAAGCAAAGAGACTCAGGAAAGATGACAGGAACAAAGATGGTCTCACCTTACTCCCAACTCTAAGTGACAGTGGAGTCCCCTAACCTATAAAAAGAAGTCTCTGTCACAACTTCTCATCCTTGGCTTGCTAAGATGTGCCCAACATGGAAAGCAGTTCCAAGGGAATTCAAATGAGTATTTTTATATTAATCTGTTATATGATTTCTATAAAATGGGGATGAAGGTGCTATCCACATCTGGGAATAATGGTAGACATCTAAGAGAAGATAATCTCTTTCAAGAACTTTAAAATACATCATATAGGGTAGGTTTATTGCTGAGCCTGAGGTCTTTGATTGAAAGTAATAGAGATGGCCTAATAATACTAATGATGACAGCTAGCATTTATAAATATTATCTCATTGGAGCCTCACTACAATCTGGGAAAAGTGCTTTTTTGATCATCCTTGTTTTACAGATGAGGAAACTGAGGCAAACAGAGATTAAGTGACTTGTCCTGAGTCACAGAGGTGGTAAATGTCTGAAGCTAGAATTGAACTCAGGTCTTCTTGACTCCTAGCCCATTGGTCTAACCATTGTGACCCCCCCCCCCCCCGCCCAGTTTCTTCCATTTCAAGGTTTCTTCCATTTTACAAGTTTTAGATAACTGAGAGGCCGACCATCAAGTTCTCTCTTACTATAAAATATTACAGAAATTTAAAATAATGGCAAAGAAAATTCTTTGGGAAAAGGCGATGAAATCTCATTTTGAAAAAAAAGTTTCCATTTTCTTATTCTTTCAAAAAAATGTGATAGGGATTCCCTTTTTAATTCCTTCTTCACATCAAATCCTCCCTTGTACAAGGAAATCAGTTCCTCAAAACTCAAGTGACAAAGCAGTAAAATTTGGCAAAGTACCAAGGTAAAAACAATTTCAAGAATCCAGGGTTTGAAGGGAAAAAACTTTACTAGAGGAACCAACTTCCCCCTAGGATGGGTCAACAAGGAAATGGATCACTCTTTCAGAAGAGGGATGCTAACAGATCCAAGTGTGAACAATCTCTCTTGTCCTTTCCGGGATAAAACTTCCTTAACTCAATTCTACAATGCCAACAACTGTGAGGAGCAGCAAGGAGTCCTCATGGCCTCAAAAACAGGACACAAAGGCCCTGGAAGTAGTAAGGACTGGCCTCTTCTAGTTACTACTTGGTCTGGTGGTGGCAACAAATTGGAAATTGAAGGGATGTCCTTCAACTGGGGAATGGCTGGGTAAATTGTGGGATTCAGCTCCTCTCAGCAATACCATGATCTGGGACGGTTCTGAAGGACTTATAAAACCAGAACGCTATCTACCTCCAAAGAAAGAACTGTTGGAGTCAGACACAGATCAAAGCATACTATCTTCCATTAGTATATTTATGGTTTTATTTTGGGGTTCTGGTTTTATATGAATATCCTCTTACAATGACCAATACAGAAGTATGTTTTTCATGATAATACATGTAATCCAGATCAAATTATTTGCCATCTCTGAAAGGGAGGAGGGAAGGAGATGATATGGAGCCTATAATTTTGGAAAAGCATGTAGAACATTGTTATTGTGTATAACTGGGAATAAAAGATCTTTGAATGAATAAACAAATTAATAAAGTATATGGCAAGGGACAGCTAAATGGCACAATGAACAAAGCACCAGGCCTAGAAACGGGAGGATCTGGGTTTAAATTTGGCCTCGGACACTTCCTAATTAATAAGTATTTATTTTTTCTCTGTTCCACTTCACTATAAACTAACATTCTCTCTCTCTCTCTCTCTCTCTCTCCCCCCCTCCCCCCACCACCCCATCTTCTGATTGTCTAGTCTTTGCTGCTCTTCTGCTTTGGAACTAATACTTAGTATTGATTCTAAGGCAGAAGATAAAGGTATTAAAAAAAAAAAAAGAAAGTTTATGGTGAGGTGGGGCAGAGAAAAAAATATATGCTTATTAATTGAAAAAAATAATTAAAAAATAAAAGCTGTTCCTAAGTAACTTTCACAACTTGGGAAATCAAATTCATTTAAGGAAGTAAATTCAAGATACTCCACTTGCTACCAAGATGGGAGGGCCAGACTTAAAAAAAAGGTGGAATTTTCTAACAAAGAATAATAGCTTCAGGAAGAAGACCTAATTGTAGATCTCAGGAGCATTGGCGACAGATAGTTAACTACCAAAACCCTGAGTTAATATCAGTACCATAAGAAAATCATATGTAACATATCACCATAAAGATGGAAAAATGGAGCTTTCAAATGGAAAAAAATGCTTCATAAAATAAACAAGCCTGGGATACCGAGAGAGGGAAGAAAAAAGGGGTCTTTATAAATATCTGATCTTTGGCCCTCTTGGGAACTACTCAGACCTAATTCCATTATGACAGGAAAGCTATGAATTTCTCCAGCTATAATTTCCTATAGTTAAATTACCCAGGCCTGGTAATTTCCTGCATGGTTTAAGGCAGCCTTATTAACATAACAATGAGTTTCTTGAATGACATCTGTAGTGGCTGCTTGCCTGGCTCCCACCAATTTCAAAGAAAAGAGGAAAAGATAGGAAAGTCTGTTATCAGTGGGAGAAAATCTGCCTATCATCCCGCACCTATTCTGCAGGCTCCTAGGCTCTGGGTATAAAGAATTCCTGGGTCAGGGGATGGGAATTGATGCCAGGCTGGGCTCTCACATACTTATAGGCTGGTGCTAAGACTGAGTCAGTTTTCCCTTTGGCTACTCAGACCTGAGTGGGATGGGATCATTACTGCTGGAAAGGTCAGAAAATGTTTTGGAGGCGTTAGAAAGCAGAGGCTGCATTACTCAAAAAGGAAAAAAAAAAAGGGTCTGCTATGGATAGCCTTGAAGAAAAGCTTGAGCCCCCACTGTGCTGAGACCTCAGAATCTCTTTTACAGCCCTGACACCGTCATCTAAAAGATGTCGCTGAGTTGCCATCTGTGTGGTGCTACACAAAATAGTCAAATATATTCTCTGACCTCTGAAAACTTCTAATTTAGAGCAATACCAACACTTACGTGACAAAGACACCCAGCTTTATAATACAGACATGCATTTAGGGTGAGCAACTCTTTGTCTGCAGATGAGGATACCCACCTCTCGCACTTACTATAAGTACTGCAATGGGATGACTTAATGTCCCCAAAAAAGGATGTTTCTTGTTGCCTTTGGGTATTCATAAAACCAACCTTGCCAATGACTTTTTTTCTCTTAATTGATTTTATTTTGAACTTAATGAACCCCAAATAAATGGGCATTTCCATAAACAGAGTAAGAGAGAAAAAGAGGACAGGAAATTGCAGATTTCAGTTACATATAGTCTCCTGCCAAGTCTTTTATTCGTCTCTCAGAGAGGAGCATGTGAGCCATTCTTCCATTTAGCTGCAATTTCCTTCTGGCTTCTGGCTTTCCTTGTAGGGAGAAAATCCAGACAGAGACAATTCAGTTCTTCTACCAGTAGGTAGATTCACTTGCTGGTCACTGAACAAGGACCTCAATTTAGAGTACGAGCAGTTAAGTGCATGTTTAGAGATGGTCTAAAGACTGTGATTGTTATTTTTCTCCTCTCCCTTTTTAGCTCCCTTGTCACCATCAGAGTAAAAGCTGAAAGGGGCTGCAAAGCTATGAGAGTCGCCATATTGCATTTTTTATTTGTTTCTTTCCAGGGTGGCCATTGCCAAAGACATTGGCCCAAGTGGCTAGCCTGTTGTTGAGGTGTGCTTAAGTAGGCTGATCCTCAAAAAGTGGCCACATTCTGTTTCTGAGACCATATAGCCAAAGCCCTTCCAGCTTTATAGAACCAGCCAGGGCTTACCCTCTAGTGGTATGACCTTCAAGAACCCAGGGTCACTCTGAAACCATTATGTGGCATCAGAAGAGCACTCTCTATAGGTACACAAATTTACATAAAATCAAACAATTAACTACAATATGGTCAACTTTGTTAATGGAAGGAAATAGTTGTACAAATAATTCATTATCACCATCATCCAAAAATAATTTATAGTTATTTTACTTTGGAGTATATGATACAAATAAACAAAACAAAATTCCATTTATTTCTCTTCCTTATTTGGATTAGACTAATAAAATGTATATTTGCCAGGCATTGTGGCACAAGCCTATAATCCCTGCTACTGGGAGGCTTTGGTTAGTGGCTCTCAAGCTCAGGAGTTCTGGATTGCAAGGGCTAAGCTGATCAGATTGTCTGTATTAAGTTCAGCATCATTACGGTCATCTCCTGGAGGGGGGAAAGTGGGGTACATGTATCAGGTTGCCCACGAAGGAGCCAATCAGCCCAGGTAAGAAACTGCAGATTTTAAACTCACTAGATAATTAATAGTGGAATTGGGACCACTAGTAGTTCCTGAATTTCTAGAATGGTAGGGATACAAAAACTCTGTTTTTATTAAAAAATAAAAACACCGGTATATGTCAATTAAATGGCAGAGGGAGGTAGGACAAATGGTAGGGAAACAAGCTGAGTGATAAAAAAATAAGACAGCCTGATATTTAAAACTTGCCATGGATAACACACATACAGATAATCCATAGTGAATAATCTGCATTCATATAATTGAAAGTCAGATGTAGTTACGTGATATAAAGAAGTATTCCAAGTGAACATACTGTGATATAAAGTATAATGGAAGAGATCCCATCTCTCTCAGAAATCAACTCCTTTACCTCCCTATGTTCTGCTCTCCCAGAGATATTATCTTCAATAATGTCCTAACCAATATTCAAATATGAATTTTACTAGTCTATTCTCCTCTATGACCTCTCTGAGAACATTTTTTGTTGTTAAATTATTTTAATTAATTTCATTAAATATTTCCCAATTACATGGAAAAAATTTTTTAAATAATTTTTTCACAATATTTGGCATTTATTCTAAGACACGACATATTCTAGACTTCTGGGATGCTGACAATACCCCTATAATACTGGACCACTTTTTTGATATATCTCTAGCTTTCTATCCTTGTTCTCATTTAGAAATCATTTTTAAAAACATTTTTGAGTTAGCCATGTTGCAAAATAAAACATAAACAAAATAAAATAAGAATGTAGAAGGTAAAAAAAGGATTCAGAGTTCATCAGTTCTCTGAGAACCTTTAAATTACAACAGCTAAACATTCTAAGTTCAGTTCAAAATTGCTTTTCCAATGGGAAAGAGAAAGATGAAAATAGCCTTAAGAGGATACTTAGAATGACAGAAATTCTAACAGTTGAGGACTCTTGAACAAGTGCAAATTAGCACTAAGTATAAGGAACATAAAACCGTAAAGAAAGGTTATAACCCCTAAAAGATGACCTTAATTTCCAACATATCGCAGCAGGAAGAGTTAGAAAGAGAAATTCCACTTAAAATCACCCTAGACAATATAAAATACTTAGGCATCTATCTGCCAAGACAAACAAAGGAATTATACAAACACAACTATGAAACTGTTTCCACCCAATTAAAACTAGATCTAAATAACTGGAAAAACATTGATTGCTCATGGGTAGGACGAGCTAACATAATAAAAAATGACCATTCTACCCAAATTAATTTACCTATTTAGTGCTATACCTATCAAACTACCAAAAAACTTTTTTACTGAATTAGAAAAGACTATATATAACAAAGTTCATTTGGAAGAACAAAAGATCAAGAATATCAAGGGAAATAATGAAAAAATATGAAGGAAGGTGGCCTAGCAATACCAGATATTAAGCTGTACTATAAAGCAGCGGTCATCAAAACAATATGGTACTGGCGAAGAGACAGAAGGAAGGATCAGTGGAATAGACTAGGGGTAAGCAACAGTTTTCAATAAACCTAAAGAACCCAGCTTTTGGGACAAAACCCTGCTATTTGACAAAAACTGCTGGGAAAATTGGAAAACAATATGGGAGAGATTGGGCCTAGATCAACATCTCACACCCTAAACCAAGATAAACTCAGAATGGGTGAATGACTTGAATATAAAGAAGGAAACTATATGTAAATTGGGTGAGCACAGAATAGTATAATTGTCAGATCTATGGGAAGGGAAAGATTTAAAAAACAAGTAAGAGTTAGAAAAAAATCACAAAATGTAAAATAAATAATTTTGACTATATTAAACTAAAAAGATTTTGTACAGACAAAACCAATGCTACCTAAATTAGAAGGGAAACAACAAATTGGGAAAAAAAATCTTTATAACAAAAAACTCAGATAAAGGTCTAATCACTCAAATATACAAGGAGCTAAATCAATTGTACAAAAAAATCAAGCCATCTCCCATTTGATAAATGGGCAAAGGACATGAATAGGCAATTCTCAGATAAAGAAATCAAAACTATCACTAAGTACATGAGAAAGTGTTCTAAATCTCTAATAATTAGAGAAATGCAAATCAAAACAACTCTGAGGTATCACCTCACACCTAGCAAATTGGCTAAAATGACAACAGGGGAGAGTAATGAATGTTGGAGGGGATGTGGCAAAATTGGGATATTAATGCATTGCTGGTGGAGTTGTGAACTGATCCAACCATTCTGGGTGACAATTTGGAACTATGCTCAAAGGGCTTTAAAAGACTATCTGCCTTTTGATCCAGCCACAGCACTTGGATATACCCCAAAGAGATAATAAGGAAAAAGACTTGTACAAAAATATTTATAGCCGCACTCTTTGTGGTGGCAAAAAATTGGAAAATGAGAGAATGTCCTTCAATTGGGGAATGGCTGAACAAACTGTGGTATCTGTTGGTGATGGAATACTACTGTGCTCAAAGGAATAAAGAACTGGAGGAATTCCATGTGAACTGGAATGACCTCCAGGAATTGATGCAGAGTGAAAGGAACAGAACCAGGAGAACATTGTACACAGAGACTGATACACTGCAGTACAATCGAACATAATGGACTTCTCTACTAGCAGCAATGCAAGGATCCAGAGCAATGCTGAGGGACTTATGAGAAAGAAAACTAGCCACACTCAGAGGAAGAACTGTGGGAGGAGAAACACAGAAGAAAAACAACTGCTTGAACACATGGGCTGTTGGGGATATTATTGGGGATGTAGACACTAAATGATTAGTCCAACTATCAATAATATGGAATTAGGTCTTGATATATGTAAAACCCAGTGGAATTGTGTGTCGGCTAAGGGGGCTTAGAGAGGTTTGGGGGAGAGGGAAAGAACATGAAATATGTAACTAGGAGAAAATATTCAAAATAAAAATTTTTAAAAATTAAAAAAAAAGATGATCTCAAACTTGTAAATATTACAAAGGAATGAACCACAATGATAGAGGCTAGTAGAGAAGAGCTGATGTGGGAGATGAAAGAACCATCAATGATTGAAGATACACGAATAAAGCAAACCTAAAGCACAGAAAAATTACAAACATGCATGCTAATAATGCAAGAGAAACTCACAGCCCTAAAAAAGAGACAAAGATCCACTCTACAGAAATACTGGCAGAACTAGACGCTGGTGTAATCTAGAATATGGACCCAGGGAAATAACTAGGGGGGAAAATTGTGTAAGAATGGATGGAAAACCTCAGCATGGATATAAAGAGAGATATTGTAAAAAGTCCTATTCCAATATAGTTTTCAAAGAAAATCTGTACTTTCCACCCCCATACCATGTACTTGTCAAGTTTATAAAGACAAATACAGGTTATCAATTGTAAGAGAGAAGAGTAGCAAGGGTTAGGCAATCAGCGTTAAATGACTTGCCCAGAATCAGATAGCTAAGAAGTGTTTGAGACCAAATTTGAACCCCATTCCTCCCAACACCAGGCCTAGCATTCAATCCACTGTGCTACTAAGATAGCCCCTCTTATGAGCATCTAGAAAAAGTAAAGAGTATTTGGAGATGCTAGGAGAAAAATGATTTTTGCCAACCTGACCCCCCCCACACACACACACACAGATTTTTTTGGGGGGATATTTAAGGATATTTTCCCATGGTTACAGGATTCATGTTCTTTCCCTCCACTCCTCCCACCACCACCCCCATAGCCAATGAGCAGTTCCACTGGGTTTTACATGTGTCATTGATCAAGACCTATTTCCATATTATTAATATTTGCACATTTAGATTCTACATCCCCAATCATATCCTCATCAACTCATGTGATCAAGCAGTTGTTGTTCTGTGTTTCTACTCCCACAGTTCTTTCTCTGGATGTGGCTAGCGTTCTTTCTCATAAGTTCCTCAGAATTGTCCTGGATTATTGCATTGCTGCTAGTAGAGAAGTCCATTATGTTCGATTGTGCCACGGTATATCAGTCTCTGTAAAAGGTTCTCCTGGTTCTGCTCCTTCCACTCTGCATCAATTCCTGGAAATTGTTCCAGTTCACATGGAATTCCTTTCAGCACAACAGTATTCAGTACAACATCACCAATAGATACCACAATTTATTCAGCCATTCCCCAATCAAAGGGCATCCCCTCATTTTCCAATTTTTTGCCGCCACAAAGAGTGCAGCTATAAATATTTTTGTACAAGTTTTTTTCTTTATTATCTCTTTGGGGTATAAACCCAGCAGTGGTATGGCTGGATTAAAGGGCAGGCAATCTTTTAAAGCCCTTTAAGCATAGTTCCAAAATTTTTGGTAACATTCTAAGAATGTTTTTATTTTATTTTTTCCCAATTACATGTAAAAACAAACTTTCATTTTTCATAATTTTTGAGTTCCAAATTCCCTCCCTCCTCTTTCCTTCCTTGAGAAGGCAAGCACTTTGATATAGATTTGATATAGATGTGCAGTCATGCATACATATTTCTATGTTAGTCATGCTACAAAAGAGAAAAACACTGACAAAAAAAAACAAGAAAAGTAAAAGAAAAGTATGCATTCAGCCTCCATCTTCTGTGGAGATGGACAGCATTTTTCATCCTAAGTCCTTTGTGATTGCCTTGAGTCACTGTATTATTGAGGATAGTGAAGTCATTCATATCATCAAAAAATATTTTTATGGCTGAAGGGTTGGGTGATGAAATTACACAAGCTAAGAGAAACGGGCCCATGACTAAGCAGAGTACCAGACAGAGCTTATATTTATTTATCTTGGACACCTTACAAAAGCCACCAGAAACCATGAACACCCATCTGATAATAACTGAGACTCAGAAGAGGCCCACTAAGTCCAAGAGACATCCTGGTCCACACTATGGTGGTAGTAAAGCCAGAAACCAGAGTCCTTGATTCCAAGAAGCTTCTATTCGGCTAGAGGCAAGAATTATAGATGGATCCAGGGAAGTAGTTGGTGGGGGAGGCAGGGACAGATGAGCTGAGCCTTGAAGAAAGGGAAGAATCAGGAGAGACAGAAGTGGGGAGGGAGAAGATTGACGTTATGAGGGATATCCTGTGCAAAGGTGGAGACGAGTGCTGGAATATTAACTTTGGGAAACAGCGGTAGGCCAGCTTGGTGTGTATGTAGAGCACACGAAGGGAGGCACCATGAAACTGATCTGGAGGGCAGGTAGAAGTCAGGTTCTGGGGGACTTTAAAGATGTGGGAAAGGAATTTTTGTGAATTCGGGGGAAAAATCAATTGAAAAATAAACTAGATGGGAAGGTTTCCTAATCTAACGTCTACTCTAGAGCTGTGAATTAGTTGTAAGGCATACATGAAATTTTATAACGTCAACAAACATCTGTTAAAGGTTTTGGGCTGAGATGTAATGATAAAAATAATGCCCCGATCTCCGGGGCAGCCAATGTCTCCAGTGGGCCATAAGGTTACAAGTACTGTATGTTCATCATCTCATTTCAGAGGCAGGATGGCACCCTGCACCGTGGGATGAACTTGGAGCCAGAGGGCATGGGTTTAAATTTGTTTCTCAATAAGGCCACTTGGCCTTGGTCAAAGTTACTTAACTTGTCTAGGATTCGCTTGCCTTTATCTGAAAAATGAGGTTGGTCTCTAAGGTCCCTCCGGTTCTAAATACAAGATCCTCATGACAGAGGACTTTCTAAGGGTATTATCCCCATTTTACAAACAGGCTAGTGTTGGAATTTGTCTAGAATCACAAAGCATTTAAGCTCAGGGAAATGGTAATAGTTATGTTGCAATAACGTCAATGTTAAAACATTAGAAAAATGTACATGAGATTATGCTACCTTCTGATCTAATTTATTTTTATTTATTTATTTTTTTTTAGACCCTTAACTTTCAGTGTATTGTCTCATAGGTGGAAGAGTGGTAAGGGTGGGCAATGGGGGTCAAGTGACTTGCCCAGGGTCACACAGCTGGAAGTGGCTGAGGCCGGGGTTGAACCTAGGACCTCCTGTCTCTAGGCCTGGCTCTCACTCCACTGAGCTACCCAGCTGCCCCTCTAATTTATTTTTAAATTAATTTTTTTCAAGTAATAAAACTCTGTCTCTGTCTCTCTCTCCCCTACCATCTCCTAGCCCCAATGGGGAAAAAAAATATGCACAGCCAAGTGAAACAAATTCCAAATTGGCTGTATCCAAAAAGTATATGCCTCAATCTGCACCCTGAGTCCTTCCAAACTAGCTTAAAAGGAACTATAAAATGGAAAGTTCACACTAGAAATCACATAAATGAAGAGAGAAAGCAAAGAATAGTAAACAATTAAGGGCAGAAAAATATAGCAGCGGGAGATTACACAAATGTATCAATAACATTTATTTTAAAAGATCTGACTTTCCCTAATAAAAAGAAGGGTCACTGACGATTAAGAAATAAAACTCAGCAATTGCCCATAAAATACAAACAGCCTAAAAGTTAAAAGATGGTCTGTGCTGTACCAGGCCTGTGAAAAATCAGAGCATCAGATAAATCAGATTTCAAAGCAAAAACATTAAGAGATGTAAACAAGAGTCCTCCAGAATAGCAAAAACAACAAAAACATGAAAATATTGGATGTGTATATCCCAAACAACATGGTAAAAAAATACAGTGGGACAGAGATTCAAGGTAGATGGAAATATAATTTAATCTAAAGTCTCCACAATAGCCAAAAGCACTTATTATATCCCTTGTAAGTTTGGAAAGTGCTTTACATATATTATCTACTTTAATCTCCTCAAGTATCCTACAAGGTAGATGCTATTATTATTCCCATTTTACACATGAGGAAATGAAGATAACAACAGTATCTAACTCTCAGGGTTGTTTTGAGGTTCAAATTACCATGAGATTCTGATAAATTAAATGAAGAATTAATAAGGAAATTATGTGGATGGGAATGGCTAAACAAGTCATGGTTCAGGAATATGATGAAATACTATTTGGCTATCTGCTTTATGAAATAAAGGGGATGTATATGAACTGATGCTAAGGGAAGTGAGTAGAACAAGGAGAACAATTTATATTACAACAACAATATTGTAAAGACTAATAATTTTGAAAGGCTTGGACACTCAGCAATGCAATGACCAACCATGATTCCAGAAGTCTTCTGAAATAGGCAAGAAGGGGAGGTGGGTACCACCCACCTTTGATTGATTCAATAATGCAAGAATAAGATTTTTTTTTTTTGACAAGGTCAATGTGAGGATTTATTTTGCTTGACTATAGATTTTTATAAGAACTTTTTTTTTTTTAACATAGGCGGTGGAGAGTAAAGAAGGAGAGAGCAGTTATTTTCATTGATTGAAAAAAGTAAAATTTAATTAAAAAAAATCACAGAGGTGAACAAAATTTTAACAGACTAGCACATTTTATAGCCTGATCAAGATAGCATACGAGATGACCATACTTCATCTAATTCAAGAGAAAAGGATTCTAGCGATGAGATATTCTACTTTTCTATTGTTCACAGGTTCTATCTTTTAAGAGGCTGCCATTTTTTATGAAGATTGTTGGCACTCAAGGTCCTATCCTAATTTCTCTTGGGAGTGACTTCATTTACCTTCCTCATCATGTAGCAGTTGACCTGGTGTGATAAGATACTGTTTTTCAATACCCAGGACTAGGACACAAAGAATCAAAGGGCTAATCCCATAGTATTAGGATCAAAACACTTTCTACCTGCCTTCTCAATCCAAGATTATTCAAATGACCCTCTAGAGGATAAAAGACCAAAATAAGGACAAAAGATGAGTCTGGCCAACAGGAGAAACACAATTCTGACTATAACCCAGAGAACAGTGCATTGAAAGCAAAGGTGAAGATACAGGAGAGATTGATTTCAAGAAACCCTCATAAATGGCAGCAACATAATTCACAGGACGTATTCGCAGGGACTATTTAAAAGTACTCATATATCAGTGTCCTATACCAAAACCAGAACCATATATATGAATTAGCAGTTAAGAGATTAGTCGTAACAGTGTTGCTCTGAAAAACATTCAACTACTACAAGATATTAAAAATTCAAACACTACTTTAAAGGGTAGAGATCGCAATCGTATATTCTGGAGAAAGCAATATGCAGCACCGTTTAGGCTAACAAGGAGATGCCAACATTAATAAGGCTGATGCTAAGAAGGTTTCGTATTATAACATTTAATGATGTAATTTATCTATTGTGCCATTTCTTTTGTCTAAACAATCAAGCCAGGCAAATTTAATTTTAGTTATAGCTGTAATATTAGAACCACAATACTCTGCTCTAGCAAGATTTTTTCTAAAAAGGCATATTAAGTGCTCTCCAAAGAAGGATTGTCACCCTGGGAAAAATGCTTCATTTAAGCATGCCCATAATGATTATGGACATATAAATATTTATAAGAAGTAGGAAGTGGGAATCAAGGTTTTCAATGAAGAATTTTTTATTTTTATTTTTTAATTTACAACACTCAAAATAATTTAGCCTTGCAAGATGGATATTACTTGCTATTTCAAAGGATATCTTTAAAAAACACTTAAAGAAGAAAAATTTTCATCAGTTTTCAGCTTCTAAATTTGACCAATATTTAGTGTGTCATCTGACTTCCTAATTTTGTTTAACACAAAATTTAAGTATTTTCTGAAGTAGCAAAAACTGAATTAAAAAAAATATGGTTGTAAAATGAAATCTGCTTTGACAAAATGAAAATCAAAATCAGAAAAGGATGCTTTTGTGAGTTCAATCTACAACTCAAATGGGCTCCTTTGAAAATGTTATGGATTTACACACAATCTGACATGGGAGAAAAAATTTTCTCTCATCATAGTAGAAATGACATTTAAGAAAATCATCCCCAAAAGATTCGTGGACCTTCTGTCCATTATGGGAAAAGCAAACCAATATAATTTCTTAGGACATTCCATCATATTAATAAAAAGACCAGAGGCTATTCTCCTTATTTTCTGAATGCATGAATGGCCCCATAGACAAGCCACATAGGGCTAGAATGGATGGAAATATGGATGATGGAGTCTTATCTACAACCTCCAGGCTTGGGGTGTGGCACCTTCTGTAAAGCAAAGGGCCATTTGGGGGATTATTATCCATAACATAATCCATTCAATCTAACCCCTTTCCCTGAGAGTGGAAAAGTCAGAGCTTGATTCTAATTTGGTAAAACTTGCCTACCTGAGAAATGAGACACACATGTAAAATACCTTCCAAAATTAAAAAGTGTTATATTAAAACTAGCTATTATCATGACTTATTGCTGTCGTGTAATCATAACAATGACAATTAAAATTATCATTATTGTGACAACAACAATAATAAAAAGAATAATGACTGTAGAGAAGTACTATGTCACAGTGGATAAAGTGCTGAATTCATAATTCAGAAATCTGGACTTTGATAATCACTGACTGTATGACTTTAGGCAAATAAGTCCTTGAGTTTCTCTAAGCCTCAATGATTTCACCCATAAAATGGGAATACTATCTGGGATGACAAGCTCAGAGGGTCCTTGTGAGGCTTAGCAGAGGTAAGGTAAATCAACTACTTTGCCAATATCAGTCAGTTATTATTTTATTTATTCCTCTCGTACCCTCATCCCCTCATGGGGGAGACAGGATCAGAGATGCGTTATTAGCGAGGCAGGGAAGTAAGAGGAAACTGCTCCGCCTTACTGGCTTTCAATCCCCCAAACTCCTCTTGCTCCGAGTTTCTTCTGCCTGTCACCTCACCAAGACCCACGATCTGGCCTCCTTTGATACATCCCCAAGCTGTTCCTTGGGCCTCTGGGGGTCCCAGCTCTAACACAGAGATGAAAGCAATGGCGCCACTCCCCACACTTACCTAAGGTAAGGAGGTAAGAGAAGGAGACTGGAGGGGGCTGAATAAACATGAAGTCCCTTTGTCTGGGAAGACAAGGCTAAGTCAGACTTGTTTTGTCTGCCTGGAGTCTCTGCAGATGCACCTCCACTGTCCCATCCCCTCCAGGATCACCCAGCCCACCAGCTGGCTTTAGGAAGCACATACGCACCTTGAGAAGGGGCATCGCCGCACGACAGCGGGCCGTCTTAATGTTTTTCAGGAAATGGGACTCATCCTGAAAAGAGACAAGCAGAACTCCTAGTTCCCAGGGCCAATCCCCCAAATGTTCCCTTCCTGAACTGAATCTCGAAGCTGCCCTGAAAGGGGAGGAAGGGGGTAGCATTATCACTTAACACTCCCGCCTGGCAAAAACTGAGGAAAATGAGGCTCCTCAAAGTCTCTTGTCTGGGCAGTGGCAGAGCTGGGACTCAGTAACCGAGTCCAGATTCACTCCAGATTCAGGGCTTTTTCCAATGACAGCTCAGAGAGCTTGGATAAGTGGTTAAAATGGATAGAGTGCTTAAAAGTTTGCAAAACACTACCTATATTTTCCCTCTTTGGATCCTCCCAACAACCCTGGAAGGCGAGGGGCTATTCAGGATTACCTCCGTTTCACAGAGGAGGAAGTGGAAGCTGACAGAGGTGAAGTGACTTGTCCAAGGGCCATGGGAATTAAGTATCAGAGGCAGTTCTCTGGCTCTCGGGCCAGCGTTCCCTCCATAGTCCTCCCCTGCACCTCCTCCTAGTAACAACCTGTTCATGGCTCTCAAGGCTATTCTCTTCACAGCAGCCTGATTAATGGGCATGACTTGACCACTTAGCTGTTAGTAGCAGCACTGTGCCTGGCACACAGTAGGCATAAACACTTATCGATTGGCTGATTATTACTCACTCCACTGTAACAGCAACAGCAAATAAAGGTTTATTGACTAGTTGACTATATTGTTGGAACTCTCCTCTGAAACCACCTCGAGTCCACATGATGCTCTTTGAGAATGGATTTAATTTTTGATAATGATAAAGACAAGCCATTCAAAGCCAAGAATCATGACTAAGAGGGATAAAGAGATCAGGTTAAGTAGAATTCCAGATTTAAAAAGAAGAGTGGGGTACATAAAATTAATAAAGAAACTATCTTTATTGTGAGGCTGTTCAACTGGCACCAAAGGCCATTTCTTAACAGCTCCAAAAGAGGAATGAGCAATCTCTGTCCATCTCTGGAATAAGTACATAATCTTCCAAAGTGACCACTTTGAAGCCAAACACAAAATTCTAGTATATTTGTTTTTTGAAAAAAGGATCATTCTGTTATGGTCGTATGGTCTTGTTTTTTAAAATGTCTTACCTCCTAAAGCAGGCAGGAAACTCCTTGAGGGTAAGGACCTAGTACTCTTTTAATGTATCATTTACAGTGCTAGACACTCAATAAAAACTTGATTAATTCAGGAGCTGGGTAGCCCAGAGGAGGTTTTACTCATATCATTCTGGACAAATTAAGTACAATTGTCAAGGCCAGGGAAGGAAACAACATTCATCACACTTCTCCTAATGAACTGGGAAACTAATCCTTAGATGAAAGTTTGAAAATCATCACTTGCAAAGGGCTGGTAATCGGAAACTAAGGCAAGCAGTAAAGAATCATTTCAGTTATTTGACTCACCATGTCTAGTGTTACCTGGGGGGTGAGGGGGTGGGAGGATGGGCTGGTAAACTTGGGGGGTGAGGGGGTGGGAGGATGGGCTGGTAAACTTGGGGACATTCAGGGAGGTTGTTTTGGGCATGTATCAGGCAACAGAAAGGCCAGAGCTGGGCTCAGAGGAAGGTATATGGGCTCTCCGAGGTCTTATTCTTCCCTTTCTAAGATGCTCCACTAATTCAAGATCTGATTCTATTTGAGGTTACCCATCTTTCTCCTCTCCCTGTTTCTAGCCAGCCCTGGAGAAAAAGCAGAAATCAGCAGAAATGTCTTAAAAAGACAATTCAGCCAGGTGCAGGTTACATCCTTGGAATATGGTTATCCTGGGGCTAAATAATTTGAGCACACACACACACACACACACACACACACACACACACACACACACACAAAATAGCTTTCCTTTAAAGGAAGGAAAACAAGTGGATTCCAAGACCAAAACAAACAAGCAAACAAAAACCAGACACAGCTGCCACCTCCTCCTGTGAATGAGCTGATTAAAGAAGAGAGGAGTAGGAAAAAAAAAAGTCCTGACAGCTTAGGGAGGAGGTGGCTGTCTGATGATGGATCCCACCAGGCATATCCTGCTTGTGGACCTAAGATGTCTCTGTGGACAGAGATGCCCTTTCATTTAGGGAAGTAGTTGGCAGAAGGAAGAAGCAGGAAGAACATGGTAGCTGGTGTTGGAAGGAGCGGAGTTCAAATCCCCCCTCTGCTATTACCTTGGCTAGGCTCTGACTTTCTGCTCCCTCATTTTAAAGATGAGTATAACTTTAGGCAAGTCAATTCACCTTAGTCTCTTCCTTCCCCTCCTCTATAAAATGCTAGAACTAAGGGGCAGCTAGGTAGTAGCACAGTGGACACAGTGCCCAGCTTGGAGTTGGGAGGTCCTAGGTTCAAATTTGGCCTCAGACACTTCCTACCTGTATGTCCCTGGACAAGAAGCTTACCCTCCATTGCCTAGCCCTTACTGCCCTTCTATCATGGAACTGATGGTATCAATTCTAAAACAGAAGGTAAGGATTTAAAAAAAAATACATTTAAAAAATTTGATAGTCTAGAACATTGTGTTGGATTTTAAAAAATAAATATTATCTTAATAAAAAAATAAATGAACAAAGGAAAAAGAAAATGATGGAGGCATGCTAGATAATCTCTCAGGACCTATCCCATTTCAGATCTCAGGATGCTGATGCTCATTCTATCTAACCACCAAGGGCATCTTTGATCACAAAAATGAAAAATCCTTTCTTAAAAAAACCCTTAACATGCCATATGAGCATCACCTTATTCTTGCAATATTTCTGTGAAGTCAGAAGGAGACAGAAGTGGCTGCCTCAAAGAACAGCACGGAAGCTGGGATCAAGATAAAGCTAGAGGCCTGCCTGAAATCTCACCTGCAATCAGTGGCTGAATCCCTAACGATTGAAAGGAGGAGGGGCCTTTCAATTCCAATCTAGAACTGGCTCCACCATGTTGTTGGCCTTTTTTAAAAACCCTTCCTTCCACCTTAGAATCAATACTGTAAGGATTGCCAAAAAAATTGTTTTTTAACTTTTTAATGGAAAACTTAAAAAAACTCAAAATCAGAAATTAATATACTCTACATCAAGAACTAAACACTACTGAATTACTTCTCTGGCCTTGGAAAATTATAACAATCTAATGCTTATTTTTGCAAAGATAGGGAGAAGCTGTATGTGACCTGGTATTTGTGCACAAAACAAAATATTAGATTAAAGGAAACCTTCTACTCTCTTTTGTAACCCTCCAGGATGTTTGACACAATTCTCAAAGGGCAGAAGCAACAGTCAATGTGTACTGTGCAAAAGTATGGAAGGCCACATTTTATCAACATCCTCAAAATAAAAGTTGGATAAAATCTCCAATCTCCCCATCTTTTACTGAGCCTTATCTAAGATATATCAACTAATATTTGCAGTGCCAATTAAGGGCACCAGGGTCATTAGGGGATGGCATGGTTGAGAAGAAATGGCTTCTCTGAATTTTACAACTTCCCTTAGGGGAGAGCAGAACCTAAAACGGATGATGTTTGTTCACAAAATTAAGCAACTGAACCCACTGAGGAATAGTTCAACAAATCGTGGCATTTCAATGGGATGGTATATCGTGCCACAAGAAAGGACAGCTCCAGAGGAAACTGGGAAGATCTCTATGAGCTGACAGAATGAACTGACAGAGCTGATACTGTAGGAGAATGATTTATAAAATGACATTAAAAAGGAAAATAACTTTGAAAGACTTTAGAACTCTGATTAATGCCATGATGAACCATGAGTCTAATGGACTAAAGATGAAACATATCATTCATCTCTTGCTAGAGAGGTGAAGTGTCTCTGTCTCTGTCTCTGTCTCTGTCTCTCTCTCCTTCTTACATCAGAGGAGTGGTAAGGGCAAGGCAATTGGGGTTAAGTGACAATCATATAGTTAGAAAGTGTCTGGGGTCAGATTTGAATCCAGTTCCTCCTGTCTCCAGCCCTGGCACTCTATCCACTGAGCCACTGAGCTGCCTCTTTTTAATAAAGAAACTTATTTCCAATTAATTAATTAATTGGTGAGTGAAATTATTTTAATAAATGAATTTATTTTTTGTTCAATAAGGGTAGAATAATGGAGAAAAGATAATAAATATCTGTTAAGTTAATTTTTTAATGAAAGGGTTAGACTAGATGACCATGAAGATCCCTCTAAATTTAGGATCCTATAAGGGAAGGTTAGGTTGTTTTATTTATGCAAATGCAAAACAGGAGAAATTTTTATAAAAACCAGTTGCTTTGGGATCTACTGTTTTTTTTTTTTTAATTTAGAATATTTTTCCAGAAACCAGTGGAAATGGGTGTTGGCTACTAGGGGCGGGGGTAAGAACATGAATCATGTAATCATGGAAAAAATTTTCTAAAAATAAAAAAAATTAAAAAAAAAAAAGAATATTTTCCCATGATTTTGGGGCTCTATTGTTAAAGCATTCCTATTAATTCTAGATTGAACATGGGCAGTGCTGGCTGGGCAAGGAGAGCCCAGGGAGCCACACTGAGATCAGCTGGCGTGGCTCTTCGGAAATTATAACTAGAATGGGAGCGCTGATCTCGGGAAATTAAGCAAATCCAACCTAACAGAAATCAGGGGTAGCTTGAGCAGACGCCAGCCTCGCACCGTGAGCAGCTCTGGGGGAAAGCCCTCGGAGGCTCTTCTACTCTGGGGTCCCTTCCTCGGTGGCTCCCACTTGTGACCTCTCCTGAAGGAAGCAGACAGGGAAAGGAAAGGAGCCCCGCTGAGCCTGCACAGGGGATGAGCTGCCCACTGTCCAGACAGATCAAATAATTCCTGGCTCTGTCAGGGACTCTTAGGAGGTTCCAGGAGCTGGAAATAGGCTTTGAGTGATAGAGTGGGCCACTTACAATAATGACGACTTGGAAGGAAGTCTGTAATTTTTTGTTCATCTTGCTGAGGAGGTCAAAACTAACGATGTTGATCAAGCCGGCTGTCAAACTGTCCCTCCCGGTCACCACCACGTTGGTGCTGTCTGGGCTGAGAGAAGGCAGCCACCGGTGGAATGCCTGAAGGGGCGAGAAGACAACTCAATGGAGCCGCCCTGCAAGTGTAATCTGGTCATCTCCTCTCCCCTTTTACATCCCCGACTCCTTCCCATCCATCACTTCTCTGCAGACGCCCCTGTATCCTGCTTACAAGCCCAGTTCATTTTATTTATTTATATATGTTTAAACCCTTAACTTCTGTGTATTGGCTCCAAGGCAGAAGATTGGTAAGGGTGGGCCATGGGGGTCAAGTGACTTGCCCAGGGTCACACAGCTGGGAAGTGTCTGAGGCCAGATTTGAATCTAGGACCTCCCATCTCTAGGCCTGACTCTCACTCCACTGAGCCACCCAGCTGCCCCCAGCCCACTTCATTTTAAACAAGTCAGAAAGCCCCACAAAAACTCCCCTGAAACTGGCACACCATTTTTGCCTTCTCAAAGTGAGTATCCTCACTTGTTACTTGTATTTGTTGTCTCTCCGGTGCTTGTAAAGCAGGTGCGAGCTCATCAAGGGATGTAACCTCTTAAACACATCTCGGAGAGCCTAGTGCAGCCCCTTTTATATATATTTAAAAAAGACGAGTCATAAATACTGAATGGAGATAACAGGAGAGTAAACATTCCTTGTAAAGCCATCTGCCAACTGCAGAAACGCTCCTGTTTGCCTCACCTGCCAAACCATCGTGTGGGACCAAAGGAGAGCCATCTGGGGTTCCTTCAGGGGTGAGGGGGCAGGAGTTTGTGTGTTCCCCCAGGGTTACTGTGTTTTTCTGCTTCTCCTTCCTTCCTTCCTTCCTTCCTTCCTTCCTTCCTTCCTTCCTTCCTTCCTTCCTTCCTTCCTTCCTTCCTTCCTTCCTTCCTTCCTTCCTTCCGCTCCCCTGTCCTTCCCCAAGCCTTTCTGGGTCTCCTTAAAGCAGGGGTCCACTCACAGATTTCGGGGGAGTCTATGAACTTGAATGGGAAAAAGTTATTTCAGTATCATTTGTTCCTTTTAAAATCCTAGGTACCATAAACATTTAAAAATATTACTCTGAGGGGACAGTTGGGTGGCTCAGTGGATGGAGAGCCAGGCCTAGAGACGGGAGGTTCTGGGTTCAAATCTGGCCTCAGACACTTCCTAGCTGTGTGACCCTGGGCAAGTCACTTGACCCCCACTGCCTAATCCTGACTGCTTTTCTGCCTTGGAACTAATACAGAGGATTGATTCTAAGATGGAAGGTAAGGGTTTTTGTTTTTTTTTTTTTGTTTTTTTTTTAAATAAAATACAATAAAAAATAAAAATATGACTCTGAGAAGCACTGTATTGGCTTCAGGCCACAAAGGTGGTGAAGGCTCCCCGTGACCACTATCACTGGTGGGACTTCTCTGAAGTCTCTAAATTACTTGCCCTTAACAGATCTTAATTCTGGAGAAATGACCATAAGTACTTTGTTAAAACATCAGTTGTTCTTTGTTTTTTATTGACTTGTTTGACAGATTTTATTTTAGTTTTTGGCAGATGAACAAGACCATGGGTAGATTTTCAACTACCTTTTAGATCAGTTCTACCCATGAAGACAGATTGAGGGAAATAATGTGAAACTTTGCCCGTTATTAGAGTTTCCCTAAACTGTTTGTGAACTTTCTTTCTACGCGAAGAATCAGCGATTAAGCTCAAGAGTCCGTGGACAACATTAAAGCTATGTTCTTCTAAGAAAAAAAGGAAAATGTGTGTCCTGAGACATTTTCAAGCTCTGTGAGGAGCACCCTGCCCCCTCCGGAGGAGCAGACACCCCTAAGAGTCACCCCAAGCACAGAGAGAGTCCGGACAGGGAGAAGGACGGAAGGGCCGGCTCGGCAGGGAGGGACTAGGAAGCTCTGCTCTTCCTTCGCAGGGAAGAGCGGCCTCCTCTCCCCTCGCCCTGACCGGGAGGATTGGGGAAGGGGTCGGCAGGCGGGAAGCCAAGAGAGGGACGGAAGGCGGCCCCTCCGACTGCTCTCCTTTTCTTCCACTGAAGCACGTCGGTCCAGCAGGGCCGCCTTCTTGCCCTCGGCCTTGGCCGCAGACTTCGGTGGGAAGCCCCTGAGCGTTCTCGCTTGTCTCTGGGTGGCTGCCCCGTGGCAGAAGGGGCGCGCAGGCTCGCTTATGTCGGGCCTGGTCCCTGGAGCCCAGTCGACGTCCGAGGCCTGAATCCCGGACTGCCCGGCTCCCCAACTCTTAGCCACCATAAAACAGAAATGTAAGCCGGGCTCTGTACTAATATAAACACTCGGGGCTCCTTCGGGAGAGGCTTCATTCTCGGAATCCACCGACTGCTTTTTAAAAATTCTCACCGTCCATCTTGGACTCAGTACCGTGTGTCGGTTCCAAGGCAGAAGGTGAGGCTGGGCCCCGCTAGGCAGTGTGGGAGGCCAGAGCCGAACCCAGGACCGCCCCCTCCAGGTCCGCAGAGCCCCCCTCCAGCGCCCTCCTCACACACACACACACACACACACACACACACACACACACACACACACCCTCACCTGCTCCCAGGTGTAGCGCACGGTCGAAGGCGTGACCACCAGTAGAGGCCACTCTGTCCGGTAGTAGGCAGCGATGCAGATGGCCTGGATCGTTTTCCCCAAACCCATGTCGTCTGCGAGAAGCAAACGGCCTCCCTTGGAGATAGCAAAGCTGAAAAGAGATGAAAGCAGGGTGAGGGCGGCCTCGGCCTTCCCACGACTCTCATTAAGGAATAAATCACCAAATAGAACTGAGTAAGAACCGCCGTGCGTGAGACCACGAAGGAGAGCCAGCAGGTACTCTGGGATCTCAGAGGGCCTGGAGCCCAGCTCAGGGAGTGGGGAGGGGAGGAAAGGACGGAGAGAATTTGGAACTCACGGTTTTTTGTCTTAGAAGGGATACTAAGTCTTGAGTCCAAGGGTTAGGCAATTGGGGTTGAGGAAGTGTTTGGGTCCACATTTGAACCCAGAACTTCTCATCTCCAGGCCTATCCCTGAGCCACCTAGCAGCCCTGGAACTCAAAATTTTTAAAAACAAATATTAAACATTGTTTGTTTGGTTTTTTTTACCTGTAATTGGGGAAAAAATTTTAAAAAAAAATTCTTTAAGATTTCAAAGTGCTTCTGCTTGGATTATACCCCAAAGAGATAATAAGGAAAAAGACATATACAAAAATATTTGTAGCCGCGCTCTTTGTGGTGGCAAAAAATTGGAAAATGAGAGAATGTCCTTCAATTGGGGAATGGCTGAACAAATTGTGGTATCTGCTGGTGACGGAATACTCTTGTGCTCAAAGGAATAATAAACTGGAGGAATTCCATGTGAACTGGAGAGACCTCCAGGAATTGATGCAGAGTGAAAGGAACAGAACCAGGAGAACATTGTACACAGAGACTGATACACTGTGGTACAATCAAACATAACGGACTTCTCTATTAGCAGCAATGCAAGGATCCAGGACAAGGCTGAAGGACTTATGAGAAAGAAAACTAGCCACATTTAGAGGAAGAACTGTGGGAGGAGAAACACAAGAAAAACAACTGCTTGAACACATGGGCTGATGGGAATATTATTGGGGATGTAGACACTAAATGATAATTCTAGCCCAACTATCAATAATATGGAATTAGGGCTTAATCAATGATACATGTAAAACCCAGTGGAATTGTGCATTGGCTAAGGAGGTTTGGAGGGGGTTGGGGAGAGGGAAAGAACATGAAACATGTAAATATGGGAAAATATTCAAAATAAAAATAAAAAATAACAAAATTCACAATTAAAAAAAGATTTCAAAGTGCTTTATAACTATTATCTTGTTTTATCCTCACAATAACTCTGGGAGGTCAGTGCTCTTATCTCCATTTCACAGATGAGAAAACTGGGGCAAAGAGAGGTTAAGTGACTTGCCTAGGATCACATAGTGAGTAAGTATTTGAAGTCAAATTTGAACTCAGGTCTATGCACTTTGCAAATAAACATGATCTCTGGACATGAAGGGCTCATCATTTAAGTAAATTCCAAGTCCAAATCAATTTTCCTAAAATCTAGCTGCCTGTGAAACTCCAGCTTAAAGCATCCCTCTCCTAAGAAGCTTTGGATATAGTCACTGCCCCATGAAGAGAGGGGAAGTGAGTCTCAGAGTCCTATTTAACTCTCTCAAGAGGACAAAATTACTAAAGCCAAAAGACATTAAAGTGGAACCGTGAGATGACTGGTTTTAAAGCAAAAGGACATCCAAGGAACAGGCAGTCAGAAGGGACTTCCCTGGGAGCGGGAGACGCGCTGCCTGGGTCGGGACCCTCGCCTCTCTGTCCACAGAAGTGCCTTGCTTGGTCATCGCAAGCATCTTCTTTTTAATATTTTGTTATTAAACAATTTTTCCCAGAAGCCTTAGCACGGGCCAGGCACTGAGCTAGCTGGCTAACCAATTCAAAAAAGGGATGGAAGCCGAGCCAGCTCTCTAGGTTTTCTCTCGATCCCAAGTCAGCCCGTGTCATGGGAGGGCAGGTGCCGCAGTGCCCAAGGCCACGCAGGAAAAGCCTGAGAATTTTATAACGATGCCATAAAAAAAACAGGGACAGAGGCCTAAGAGGCAGCTACGTCACCTGTGGACCGAGTGCCAGATGTAGGGTCTGGAAGTGCTGGGTTCAAATCTGAGCTCCCATCTTTACTAGCTGGATGATCCTGTGCAAGTCACATAATCCATGTCTTCCTCCATAAAATGGGGATAATAACAGCCTCTGCATCCCAGGGTGGGGAGGATCAAATAAGGTAGAAATGCCTCCTGCATCTCAACGGCGAGCAGAGCAGGCTTTCCAGGGTTTTCTGTTCCCCTTGTATTCTCAGGAAGCACAAGGGGTCCCAGGCTAGGAGAAAGAGACGGACTTCTTCCTAGAACTGCCCGTGAACTCGCTCCAAGCAGAAGGCTGCTGAACCTGCCCTTGATTCCATTCCTGAGAACATGTGTGATTAAGGTACTGGGAGTGAGCATTAAGGTGTCTGAAGTGAGCTGGATAAAGCATGACATGAGTCCTAGTTTTGTCAGCCACGAGTATTATTTACCCATTGCCCATTTTTTGTGCATTTCCTAGGTGGCACAGATTGTCTCTCATAACTGGAATAATCACAGCTAGTATTTATAAGAGCCCAAAAAGGTTTGCAAAGTGCTATAAAATATTATTTTATCCTCACAATAACCTGGAAAGTAGGTACTATTGTTATATTCTTTTTCTAGATGAGGAAACTGAGGCAGATGGTGGTGACATGCCCAGAGTCACAAAGCCAGTAAGTGCCTGAGACCAGATTTGAACTCGAACCTTCCTGACTCTAGGTCCTGCATTGTGCCCATGGTATCACCTAGCTGCCTAGGGATTCATTCCCTTCCCACCTCCTCCACTTAGAATCTCTAACTTCTCCTAAAGCCCAGCTCAGTTACTGCCTCCTGGAAAAGGTCTTCCCTAGAATGCTATCCATATCTAGACAAAGAACTGTGGAAGTAGAAATCTAGAAGAAAACATGATTTATCACTTGTTTATATGGTTATGATTTGGGGTTTGGGTTTTAAAAGATTTCTCTATTACAAAAATTAATAATATGGAAATAGGTATTGAGTGATAATACATGTATAACCCAGTGGAATTGCTTGTCAACTCCATGAGGGAGGAGGGAGGAGGGGAAGGAAAAAAATTTTAAAATTAAATTAAAAAATGGAAAAAAGAAAAGGTCTTTCCGAATCATTACTTTCTAGCTTCTGGTGCTGCCCTCCACCCCTTCCTATAATTACCCTGTATTTATTTTTCATATATTTTTAAATAACCCTTACATTCTGTCTTAGAATCAATACTGTGACTGGTTCCAAGAAGAGTGGTAAGAGGTAGGCAATGAGGGTTAAGTGACTTGTCCAGGGTCACATGGCTAGGTGTCTGAGGTCAGATATGAACTCAGGAAGATGAGTCTTCATGACTCCAAGCCCTGCACTCTATGCACTAAGTCACCTAGCTGCATCATATATTCTGAATACACTTCCACGTACATAAGCACATTTTCTCCCCTCTAGAATGGAAGCTCCCAGGGGGACAAGAACCATTACAAAAGCTTGCTAACTGTAACTGATGGATACTTAAAGAAACTGATCACTGAAAGCCAATGCAGATAACTTCGCAGAGAACAAGTCATGCCAGATTAACCTTATTTCCTTTTGTGAAAGGGTTATTGAGCTAGTAGAACAGGGAAATGTTCTACATCTGGTTTACCTACATTTTTGTAAAGTCTTTCTTGGAGAAAATATGGAGCAATTCAGACTAGATAATAATAGAAATAGGAGGAATGGGGGCAAATTGAATGGCTGGATCCAAAAGGAATCATTATTAGTTTGGTATTATCTCAGAGGATAGTCTTAATTCAATTTAATTTAATAAACATTAATCAAGCATCTACTATGCACAAGGAAGTAAGACAAAGTATCACAAAGGAGGACAAGGAAAGTCCAGATAAGTAAAATCCATTAAAAAAATTCCTTCATTTCTTTCCTTTTATAAAATGCTTACCTTCTGCCTTAGAATTGATATTAAGTATTGGTTCCAAGGCAGAAGAGTGGTAAGGCCTAAGCAACTGGGGTTAAATGACTTGCCAGGGTCACACAGCTAGAACCTGAGGCCAGATTTGAACCCAAGTCCTTTTGACTTCAGACCTAGTGCTCTATCCACTGAGCTGCCTCATTGCCCCTACATATTCCATCATTTCAACCATATTTCCTTCCTGCTTCCTCTGTCTAACCATTGACAATCACCACTACTCTCTAGTTTTGGCTGCATGGTTATGCCTGTATTAAGAAGCCCAGGGCTCTAGTTCTGGCTCTGACTGGTATTGCTACATGGACCTAGGAAGACTCTTCACCTTGGGCCTCAGTTTCTTCATATGAAAAGTGAAGGATCCTAGGATAACAGATTTCATACTGGCTCATGCCATCTAGTCCAGTCTCCTTCCCTTTTGAGACAAGGAAGCTAATACCCAGGTAGGTACAGTGACTTGCTCACAGTCCCCAGGTAGTAAGTGCCCAAAGTACAATCTGAATCTGAACCAATAATCTCTCCACTGTCCTATATGTGATGGATTGAGCTTAATGACCTGAAGTCCTTCTGAAATGGGGTCCTAATTCCTTTCCTTTTCTCTGACTATCCAGGGTGCAGGCACTTGTGGGGAGTAGAGACATTAAGAGAGAGGAAGAAGAGAATGAAGAAGTCGGGATAACCCACAAAATATATGACTATCTCCTAAGTCAGTGATGGGCAAACTTTTTAAAGGAGGGGCCAAAGGAAAGGAAATGCTCATCTGTCAGTCTGTTTCTAAGGCAGGTCTTTCGAAGTTTCATTGTATTGTATCCTACTCATTGTATTCTTCAAATTAGGAATAATGTCCTGCAGACAGATAGAACATGTCAGGGGGCCACATCTGGCCCATGGGCTGTAGTTTGCCCATCACTGTCCTAAGTAATTACTGATCATGAGCACTTCTAGCATGGGGAAATGAATAGCATGGTGGTGGTGGGGAATGGACTCCTCTCCTGATTTCTGCCCTCAAGTTGGGATTAGAATCAAAAACTGATGAAGAAAGTCCATGACCACCATTAGTAGCTTCAGCACCTGCCTTTTAGAAGAGAAGACAAAAGCTCAAAAGAGTTACTAGGATTCTAGTTTGCCACGCCAACCCAGGAGCGAAGTGCAGTGTCCCCAGGCACCTTTGGAAATTGGTTTAATGCAAATGGAGACAAGGTTAATAGACAGCCCTGGTTTGAGGAGCTCCAATGGAACTGATGAAGAGCTGATATTCTAAGAAGAGAGCTTGGCACAGTAGGGGTTGGGGAATCTCTATCGGCCTTAATGAAAAAACCATAGGAAGAAAGATTAAAGGAATGAACCACACAGAAAGAAATTGGTTAAAACAAGGCCCAAAGGGGGTCTTAAATAGATAAAAGATAGAAATGCCAAGGAGAGAGAAGAATTGTTTCAAAGTAGTTGAGGTTTTATTTGGGGGGGGGGCTGGTGGTGGAACTGGGGGAAGGAAAAGAGGATATGAAAAGAACGATGGCAGACACAGCTGGAAGCAAAGGGATATAATGGGGAAAGGGTCCTGTCTAAGGTACATATTTAGAAGAGTATCTGACAGCTATCTATCCAAATTAAGATATATTTCCTCAATGGATATGAGCTCAAAGTGTTTAAATCTTGTTAGGAGCTGATGGGCTATTTCTAAATAGTCAAAGATTCAGGTGTTATTTCTTCCCATCTCTGAACTGCACAGAAATACCTTTTTTTCCCTAAAAACATTTGTTTTTTTTTATTTTGAGTTCCAAATTCTTTCTCTCTTTCCAGTCTCTCTACTGCCCAATGAAAAGGCAAGCAATGATACCCATTATACATGTGAGATCATGCAAAACATTTCCATATTAGCCATGTTGCAAAAATGAAAAAGTAAAATTATGCTTCAATCTGCCTTCAGAGTTCAATCAGTTCTCTCTCCAGAAACATCTTTCTAACTAGACTATATAACAAAGGCAACTTTCTTATACTGGGGCTGATTATTGAAGCTTTTCTAGTTTTTGTCTTGTTTTTAGTTTCTTGTTTCTAGTCTTGCCTTCCTTTTGGTCATTTTGTAGATTATTAGCATTTAAGTGGAAGACAGGTTGGGGAAGGATGATCCAACTCAAAGTAACCAATTTTGTTTAGTGTAAGTCAATATTCCAGGAAGGACAAAGCACTAGCACTGTCTCCCAGTACTTCCCATCAGACCCTGGTGGAGGCAGCTGGGGGCCCTGAGCCCAAGAGACCTTGAATAACAGCCTCTTCCCAGGCCATTCACCCGCTTCCAAACTTCCCTCGGAGTTTACCTTTCACTTGCACCGTCTGTACCTTGTCTATGCAGAGTGGTTTGCATGGTGTCTCCCTGCTGGGAGGTGAGCTTCCGGAGAGGAGGGCCTGTTTTTGCCTCTCTTTGTACCCCTAGTACATAGCACAGTGCCTGGCATACAGTAAGTGGGAAGCATACATGTTTGCGACTTGACTAGCCCCTGAAACCCTTACACGGAGGAGCAGCTCTTGACCTGCTCCCAGCAATCCTTTGGAAAGTCCCCAGGCCCAGTGTCCTTAGCAGCCTGGGCTAGTGAAGTTCCATGAGAAAGCTCTCGCCAGCCCAGACCTGGCTAGGACATAAAAGAAGATGGAATCCCATCAGTCCTGCCACTCTACTCTAAGAATCACTGGGCCTTTCCAGGTGCCCTGCATCTTCTATTAAAAAGTGATCTCCTTCACAGCAGGGTCTATCTCGATTTTTTTTTTTATCTCTATCCCAGGATATATTTTTAATGTTTTTTAATTCATTGAAGCAGGGGGGAAAGGTCATGTAATGGAGTGTTAAAATTAATGGCTAAAATGAGACTTTAGCACTATCTCGAGGTTATGGGCTCACACGAAGACCACAGATAAGCACAATAATCAATAACCAAGTGTTTCCAAAAGATGCTGACAGAAGGAGATAAGCCTTTATCCTATATAGGAGGAGGTGGCTGGGTACAGCCCTTGTCTTACAGACTGACAGAATGGGAGAAATCTGCATGTCCTAAGATAGAGGCACCTACTTGACTCCAATTCTCTGAAAGGGCATCAGACTAGACACGAGTTTGGGATCCACTGCGGAGAGGTCGGCCTCTGGGACTTCCTCCGGGTGAGAAGATGTCTTTGTGAGGTAGCCGGCAAAAGCCTGGACCACTGCCTTAGGCAGAGGCTCCAGGTGGATGCCCGGAAGTTGGTGAATCTCTTCCACTACGGAAAGGGAAAAAGGCATATCAGATAGAGAATATGCAGATTAAGGGGTGAGGGGGGATGACAAATGTCTCCAAGGTTAGAGGGAAAAGGGAAAAAGCCCCCCAAAATACAAGGATGTCAAAATGGGATTTTAAACAATAAGTTATCTGCTTTTAGTTAAAGATATAGTTTAGCTTTTCAAAATGGTTAGAAAGTCCTTAAAGGGGCTGAAGGTGGTATATAGACAGTTCTTACTTTACATACATTTGTATTACACAAACTCAGTTTTATGTAAAGAATTCTGAAAGAAATCCACATTCTAAAAGGAACAGAAATGTCAACTTTACTGTATGGTATTGTGCATTCTCGCCCTCATGTGCTTGCTCTCTCTCTCGCTCTCTCTCGCTCTCTTGCTCTCTCGCTCTCTGCATTCTCGCTCCTCAACTCAGGCTCCCACCCCTTCTAAACACACACACACACACACACACACACACACACAAATAAAACTTAAAGAAAACTTGGGGGAAGCTAGGTGGCTCAGGGGATTGAGAGCCAAGTCTAAAAAAGGGAGTCTTGGGTTCCAAGCTGGCCTCAGCTACATCCTGTGTGACCCTGGATAAGTCACTTAACCCACATTGCCCAGTCCATATTGCTCTTCTGCCTTGGAACCAAGACACAGTATTCTAACACAGAAGGTAAGAGTTTTTTAAAAAAGCCTCTCCAAGTGAAAGCAGAAGAGCAGATGTGCAGAGAGACCTCCACCACCCCCTGAGAGGGTGTTTGGCTTGAGATCTCTGGTGCTGAGGGAAGAACCTTTGCTCTGTTCTGCCCATGTGCCTACATGTCTGCCCCGGATGTCTGTCTGTCCTCCTTCTAAGGTTGGGTTCTGTGTGTCTGTCCCCAGCCCCCATGGGTCCTCTCCTCTGGACAGCCTAGACACTGAGGGTGTGCCTGCCCACCCAGCCATGTTCTGGAATCACGTTCAAATCGCCTCTACATTGTTTCCTGAAGAGAGTCAGTCCTCTGTGGAGTCACTCAGCCTCCCAGGAAACTTCTGGGCCACAGCGGCCCTCTCGGGCCCTCTCGGGCCATCCGTCTCCTCCATCAGGATGGAAGCTCCTTGAGAGCAGGGAATGTCTTTGCTGCCATTGTGTTCTTATCCTCAGCACTCGGCAGGGGGATACACAGGGAAAAGCACTTCATAAAATGCTTTTTTTCATCCATTCTCCACCCTTCATCTTCCTCAACTATAGAATATGAAAGAAAAGGCTATGAAGGCCACAGATACTTCTCTTTTTCTGTGTGTCATAGGAGGGGAAACACAGTCTGGAAAGACAGAGTCCCGTCCTCGAGGAGCTTACAGAGCAAGCGATAACTATGATGGCGCAGGTGCCCACATGCCAAGCCCCAGAAAGAATATCAGGATGAAGGAGTGAAAAACTAAGTAAGAAGCGTGTCTTTAAACATTTGAATGAATTGCTCCATTTGCTTGAGTTTTGAAGGGTTAGACTAGTTCAGCTGCAGATAAGTAAGACACATTTATTTGGTTTGATAGGATCAGAATTAGAAAGGAGGGGACCAACTGGGTACAGCAGAAGAGTAGTTTAAAATGTATGTGTATTTGTGTCGTCCCCAAAGTCTTAAGCTTTATTAAGCATATACATATATGTGTGTATGTATACATATATATGTACATGATGAGAGAGAGGAGGACAGTTGAGAGAGGAAAGAGAAGAGAGAGAGGGAGAAAGGTGGGGGAGAGAGAGAGAG
>NC_058132.1:612932367-612979840 GCF_016433145.1 Gracilinanus agilis | reverse complement strand
GAGAGAGAGAGAGAGAGAGAGAGAGAGAGAGAGAGAGAGAGAGAAGACAAAGACAGAGAGAGAGGGAGGGAGGAGGGGAGAGAGAAAGAGAGAGAGAGAGAAAGAAAGGGTTGAGGCAGATAGATGTCAAGAAGCCTAGTTGACTCTAGAAGGCTACCTTCATATCTTCACTTAAAAAAAGAATGTCACTGCTGTTCCCTTCCAGTTATCATCACTATGGTTAAGAGGCTTGAAAATAAACACATTTGGAGGCTGGAAGAAAATGCATGATTAGTTCATCACCTAAAGCTATTATTAGAAGAACCATCATTTTCCTTCCTGCTTTGCCAATGAATCACTCAGAATTTTGGCTTTTGAATATGTCCTAAAATCCCTATGCTGGGAGTGGGAAGAGGGTGAGAGTTACTGACCCGTAGCAGGAAAAAAAATCTTTTGAGGTACACATGAAAATGAAAATATTTTTGAGGTTTTATTCTTATTTTTTAGAGGCTACTATTCCTTGATTTTCTCATTCTATTCAACAAACTCAATGAACACTTAAAAACCTACTTCAATATCATATTATGAAGAGAAAGAAGAAAAAAGAGGAAGGAAAAGAGATACTAGAAGGGGAAAGAGAAGTCTAAGGAAAACAGGCCCCAAGAAATAGCCACAGTGGTAAAGAGACAAGGAAAGGGGAAGGGAGGAACGTAAAAGAGGAAGAGGCTTGGTATGAACTAAGTCCTGTAAGCTCTCTAGAATCGCAGAATTTCAGAGCTCGAAGGACCAAGGCCGTACAAGAGAGGCAGTGTGGCAGCCTGGATTAAGAACCAGCCTTGGGTGGAGTCTAGAAAAACCTGGAAAGATTCTATGAGCTGATGCAAAGGGAAGTGAGCAGAACCGGGAGAACAACGGATACGCTAACAGAAATTCTATATGATGATTCGCTGGGAAGGACTAAACCATTATCAGCAAATAAAGTCTCCGAGACAAACACAACAGATTAATGACGAAAATACTAACCACTGCGAAGGAAGGAATTGTTGGAGTTGGAGTGCAGACCAAAGCGCACCATCTCCCACCATACTTCCTTCATGAGATTTCTATTGTGTGTGTGATATACGATTTCTATCGTGACATGAGCAATATGGAAATATGTATTACATGAAAATACAAGGTATAACCCATGTCAGACTATTCAACACCGGGGGATGAGGAGGGAAAGAAGGGGAGGAGAGGGAGAAAACTGAATTTTAAAATGTCAAAAATTATTTCTATATGTTAATTGGGGAAAAAAAAAAAAAAGAACCAGCCTTGAGAGCTAGGTGGCTCAGTGGATAGAGCCAGACCTGGAGACCGAGAGGTTCAAATCTGGCCTCTGATGCTTCCTAGATGTGTGACCCTAGGCAAGTCACTTAACCCCTATTGCCTGGGCCTTATGGCTCTTTTGCCTTGAAGCAAGGGCTTAAAAAATAATAAAAAAGAAGAACCAGCCTTGAAACCTGGAAAACGTAGGTTTAAGTCCTTTACTTGATACATACTGGCTGTGACCCTCAGTAAATCACTTAACTTCTCTTTAAAGACAAAATTTTTTTTAACCTTTGCCTTTTGTCTTAGAATCAACACTATGTATAGGTTCCAAGGCAGAAGAGCTACAAGGGCTAGGCAATGGGGGTTAAGTGACTTTCCCAGGGTCACACAGCTAGGAAGTGTCTGAGGCCAGATCTGAACCAAGAACGACCATCTCTGGGCCTGGCTCTCACTCTGCTGAACCACCCAGCTGATCCCAATCACTTAACTTCTCAGGGCTCTCAGCACCTTTCAGAGATTATAAATTAAAGGGAAGAGGCTAACCTGCAATGGAAGAGGGAGCTTTCTCACCAGGGAGGCAAGTATCTGCTGCAGCAGTGAAATCACTGTTCAGTTCCAGTTTCTCTCTCTGTTACATATGTGTATGTATGTATGTATGTATATATATATATATGCACACATATATGACAAGCCCTCACCCAGCTTTTCCTTGAAGACTTCCAATAAGGATGAACCCACTCCATCCTGAGGCAGCCCATTCCACTTGGGGTAGCTCTGATTAAGAAGTTCTTCCTTCTACCAAATAAAAATGTGCCTAATGTGGCCCCTTTGCAAGTTCCACTCACTGTTTCCAGATCTGTCTTCTGGGACCATCTTTCTCCTATTTTGGAGAACATGGAAATGGCCATCCCACTGCCTATCCTCACCCCCTTTTAGTTGCTGTTCACACCCCATGACTTTCCTTGACCCAACCTCGCTCTGCATCTTCTCCACAACATCTCCAATATCCTTTTAAAAATGCAACACTCCAGTAGCCTCACTTGAGCCGAGTGGAACCATTTCACCTTCTTATTCCTGGTACTTAAGCCTCCCTGAATGCAATGGCAGGTTGTATGAGTTTTTTTCTTGCTCCCACATCACACCGTTGACTTACATTGAGTTTTCAGTCCCTTAAAACTCCCAGATTTTTTTTGAGACAAAACTACTGCTTAGCCATGCCTCCCCCATATGGTACTTAGTAAATCTACTTTTTCAGCCCACACATAAGTCATTACATTGTTCCCCACGGAATTTCATCATATTAGATTTGGCTCCATCTTCTAGCCCATCGAGATCTATTTAGATCCTGACGGTATCATCCAAGGCACCTTGCTGTCCTTTGCAGCTTTGTGTCATTTGCAAATCTGTTAAGCATGCCACCACGTCGTCCATCCCAATGTTAAGAGAGTGCAAGGCTAACAGCCATTCCCATAAAGATATGGTCAAATAGTTTTTAGAGGAAGAATTATGAAGTATTCAAAACCACCTGAAAGAATGCTCTGAATCAATGGTTCCCAAACTTTTTTGGCCTACCGCCCCCTTTCCAGAAAAAATATTACTTAGCCCCCTGGAAATTATTTTTTAAAAAAATTTAATAGCAATTAATAGGAAAGATAAATGCACCTGTGGCCATCACCACTCCCCTGAATGGCTGCAGCACCCACCAGGGGGTGGTAGCGCCCACTTTGGGAATCATTGCTCTGAATCATTAATAAGAGAATTGCAAATCAAAACAACCTTGAGGTTTCACCTCATACCAAACTGGCAAAGATGACAAAAATGACAATAGTCATTGTTGGAAGGGTGGTAGGATGATGGGGACATTTAATGACTACACTGTTGGTGGAGCTGTAAAGTGGTGCAACCATTTTGGAAATCAATTTGGAATTAAGCAAATAAAGTGACTAAAATGTCCAAGACATTTATTTAAACACTTTTTTCTATTATCTAGTTATTTAATTTTATTTATTTAAAAAAATTTTTTTAGAATATTTTTTCATAGTTACATGATTCATGTTCTTTCCCTCCCCCCCAAGCCCCACTACCACCCTCCCCATAGCCAAAGCACAATTCCACTGGGTTTTACATGTGTCACTGATCAGGATCTATTTCCATATTATTGATAGTTACACTGGGGTGGTCATTTAGAGTCTGAATCCCAAATCATATCCCCATCAACCCATGTGTTCAAGCAGTTGTTTTTCTCCTGTGTTTCTACTCCCACAGTTCTTTCTCTGGATGTGTCCGTGCCATATAAACCAGAAATTCTATTACTGGGTTTATAAGACAAGGAAGCTATCCATAAGAAAGAAGTCCCTATGTATAGCAAACTACTTAAAACAATGTTTTTGGTGACAGCAAAAAAATCATAAATCAAGCAGATGCTCTTTAAATGGAAAATGGCTAAACAAAGTGTGGCATGTGAATATAATGGAATATTATAGAGCTGTAAGAAATGATGAATGTGATAAATACAGAGAAGCATGAGATGATCTATATGAATTAATGCAGAGTGAAGAAAGAAGAGTAAAGAAGAAAATATAAACAATGAGTATAACAATGTAAATTAAAAGAATAACCACATACATAAAAATCAAAGTGAATGCAGCAAATTATAAAGATCAAGCATGACTTGAATATGAGATATGAGAAGGCACCCCCAATTCACCCCTTCTTTAAAGGTGGGAGAACTACAAGTATTACACATTATATATATTTTCAGACTTTTTCAATGAATTGATCAGTTGTGCTCATTTTCTTTCCTTTCCTTTTTTAATCTTAAAAGACTCTTTGGTCAAGGATATGAATAGGCAGTTTTCATATGAAAAAAATCAAAACCATCAATAATCATATGAAAAAAATGTTCTAAATCCCTCTTGATTAGAGAAATACAAACCAAAATAATTCTGAGGTACCACCTTATATCGGGCAGATTGGCCATTATGATAGTAAATAGAAATAATAAATGATGGAAGGGATGTGGCAAAATTGGGACACTAATGCATTGCTGGTGGATTATGAACTGATCGAACCATTCTGGAAGGTAATTTAGAATTATGCTCAAAGGGCTTTAAAAGACTGCCTGCCAACTGCAGGAGAGGAAACATATAAGAAAAACAACTGCTTGAACGCATGGGTTGGGGTGGACATGACTAGGGATGTAGACTCGAAACTACCACACCAATGCAAATATCAACAATTTGGAAATAGGTCTTGATCAAGGACACATGACAAAAGTAGTGGAAATGTGCATCGGCCATGGGTGGGGGGAAGTGCGGGGGATGAAGGGGAAAGTAGGAGCATGAATCATGTAACCATGTTAAAAATGAATATTAATAAACGTTCAAAAAATTAATCTAAAAAAAAAGACTGCCTACCCTTTGATCCAACAATATCACCAATAGGGTTTTATCCCAAAGAGATTAATAAAAAAAAAAAAAGGAAAAGATCTGTTTATACACAAATATTTATAGCTGAGCTAAATTTTGTGGTGGCAAAAAAATAGGAAAATGAGAGGATGTCCCTTGATTGGGGAATGGCTGAACAAATTGTGGTATATGCTGGTGATGGAATACTATTGTGCTATAAGGAACGATGAACTGCTTGATTTCTAAAAGAACTGGAAAGACTTCCATGAACTGATGCAGAGTGAAATGAGCAGAACCAGGAGAACATTGTACACAGTAACTGAAACATTGTGGGAGGACTAAATGTGATTGACTTTGCTACTAATAGCAATGCAATGGTTCAAAACAATTCTGAGGGACTTCTGAGAAAGAATGTTATCCACATTGACAGAAAGAACTGTGGGAATAGAAATCTAGAAGAAAACATATGAGTTATATGAGTTATAAACACTTGTTTATATGGGTATATGATTTGAGGCTTTGGTTTTAAAAACTGAATAATATGGAAATGGGTTTTGAATTGACAATGTAAGAACAACCCAGTGGAATTGCTTGTCAGTTCCAGAAGTAGGGAGAGACGAGGGGAGGGAGACAATAAGATTCATGTAACCATGGAAAAAAAATTTTTAAATTAAATTTTAAAAATACTATTTGTCATATGGGACTTCTCTCTGGGAAAGAAAAACCATAATGATGTAAAAATAGAAGATATCAATAAAAACTAATTTTTAAAAAAAATAACAGGGCAAGGCCAGACACAAACTCCTAGGGTATTCCACTGGAATTCCCCATTCAAGATGATACTGAACCATCGGCGATGACTCTATGGTTCTGTCCATTCAACAATGATTTCAATCCAAGTACTTGTACTGTCATCTAGCTCTCAGTGCTCTGTCTTTTCCACAAAAAATGGAATGACAGAATTTGGCAAATGTTTAACAAAAATACAAGTTAAAATAAAAACACTGCATTTCCCTGATCTAAGAGCTGAGTATACTTTCAAAGAAGGAAATAACATTAGTGTGCCATGACACATCTTTGAAGAATGCCAGCTTTATGTTGGCATCATGTTATTTCCCATTCCTAGACATTCACTAGCCACTTCTTAAAGAATGTATTCCAGAGGCAGCTGGCTGGCTCAGTGGATAGAGAGCCAGACCTACATAAGGGAGGTCCTGGGTTCAATTCTGACCTCAAGACACTTTCTGGCTTTGTGACTCTAGGCAAGTCACTTAACCCCATCGCCTCACCCTTACCACGCTTTAGTATTGATTCTAAGGTGCAAGACAGGAGATCAAAAAAAGGGGATTATATTCTACAAGTTTGCCAGAAATTGAAGCTAATTTTCACTAGCCTAGAATCTGCAGAATCCATTCACCTCCATCTTTGAAAATCATAAAATCTGGGGTAAGCTGGGTAGCTCAATGGATTGAGAGTCAGGCCTAGAGACAGGAGGTCCTAGATTCAAATCTGGCCTCAGACACACTTCCTAGCTGTGTGACCCTGGGCAAGTCACTTAACCCCCATTACCTAGCCCTTACCACTCTTCTGCCTTGGAACCAATACATAGTGATTCTAAGGTAAAAGGTAAGGGTTATTTTCTTTTTAAATCACGAAATCTGCCCTTATATTGTCCTATGGCACCTCCTCTTCTCCACTGTCTTCCAAATACCACTGATATTGGTTCAGCAATTATATCACCTAGTTCCTTCAGAGCCCAGGGTATAGCATATGACAAACTCATTAAGAGGAGTTCTGTACTCTTTTACTATCTACAATGAGAAGGGTGGGTTGGACTTGCATTTTTTTCTCATTTATTCCCTTTTTTATTTTTTGTTATAAGAGATGGCTCATAATAAAGAATTAAAGTGAAGAGAGAGGTAAATATTAAAAGCATAAAGTTAATATAGGAAACCAAAAAGCAATATTTTTTTAAAACAATAGAATAGCATTTCCCTGAGTTGGTTCATCCAACTTTTGGAAGATGAAATTTGATTAAGGCAAGAAATAATCAGCTGCTCTGGTTTGGAAGAGAAAATTTTCCATGAAATGTTCAGATAATTGAAGGCTCACATGATAATTGTATCGTACCTCATTGCTAGGCTTGTGATTTCTTTCCTGAACTCCTCATCTAGTTTCTATTTCTGTTCACGTGGTCTGTGGTATGTTCCTAAGACAAAAATCACCTCTGTTAAGATCATCTCTGCTTCTTCCTCCATTCCTCATTATCCCAAGGCTTCTTCTCTCTGGTTCTCTCCCTTTTTCACCTATTTTCTAAATATCTGCTACCCTGCATACTCGCCCCTTCCTTTCACCCTTGCCATATCCATACTCAGATTCATACATCCATCTGCCTGTCTGTCTGTCTGTCTGTCTATCTATCTATCTATCTATCTATCTATCTATCTATCTATCTATCTATCTATCTATCTATCTATCTATCCATCCATCCATCTATCTATCCATCTATCCATCCATCCATCTATCTATCTATCCATCCATCCATCTATCTATCCTTCTATCTATCCATCTATCCATCCATCTATCTATCTATCCATCCATCCATCCATCCATCCATCCATCCATCCATCCATCCATCCATCTATCTATCTATCTATCCATCCATCCATCCATCCATCCATCCATCCATCTATCTCCAACCATTAGAGACAAACTCCAATTATGGGGCTCATTCTACCAATCTCAGAGATAACTACAAAGGCTTTCTTGTGATAGACCCTCAAGTTCAAGGCTCCTTACCTGGGGAGTCATGAACTTGTTTTTCCCTGCTTTGATAACCATACTTCAAAGGAACTGGTTTCCTCTGTAATTCTAGGTATTTCACTCTATGCCTTTAAGAACACGACTCTGAGGAGGGGTCCTGGAGCTTCAAGGAATCTACAGCATACCAGAAAAGTTCAGAAGCCCTGCTTTGGTTGACCTTTCTGAGGATCACAAAGTTAAGAGTTAGAAAAAGGCTCAGAGGCCATTGAGTCCAACTCCTTCATTTTACAATTGGGGAAACTGAGACTCGGAACAGTGACATGCCTTTAATAACACAGCGCTGGGCACACGGTGGGTACTGAATAAATGCTTGTCTCTTCCTTCCTTATCCAAGGTCACACATGAAGTCAGAAAAGCAAGACTTAAGCTTACCTGCTCTGACCTAAATAGATCAGTATTCTTTCCCCTCTACCATTCTTGTTACTTATATAATGTCCCAAAAGTGTTGGCACAGTTTAAAACTCTATAGTAGTGCCATAGTACCCAGAGGGCTGGGCCTGAAGTCACAAAGTTCTGAGTTCAAATATGACCTCAGGCACATCCTTACAGCTGTGTGACCCTGGGCAAGTCACTTAAATTTATTTGCCTCATTTTCCTCAACAGTAATGGGGATCATGATAGCTACCTCCCAGGGTGGTTATGAGGTCCATGAAGAAAGATGAAACAGCACACAATAGGGACTATTAAAGGGCTTAGTCCCTAGTGGCTTAAAACCACACGAAGACTTTTGGGGCACCCTCTGCTCCCCGTACGTAGACAGGCACTTGGGGCTGGGGTATCCTTTAGTTACTCTCCTTTCTACATCGTAGGGACTACCCAGACACTGGCGTTCTTCCTCCCTGCTTTTCAGCTTGAAGCCCTTTGGAGGAGATATGGAAGACTCCATGCGATATATTCTTTGCAGTCCTTGGTCAAGGGCATCCTATCGCTCCCCAGGAGCCTGGCGTTCCTCTATTTTAAGCTGTATTTGAGAAATCCAGATCCTATTTTCTGATGCCACCTTCTCAGACAGCGGTTCCCTCCCCAGATCTGCTCTTTCCTCGTGAATCCTTTGCCCCTGACAGGCGGCAGGCACAGAAAACCTAGCAGCCCGAGGTCCTGAGCTTCTTGCCGAAGAGGCTGTCATCTTTACCGCTGCTGTGTGGCTTCCTTTTGGCAGGATCGGATGGGAACACATGAATCAGCAGAAGGGAGTCTGAGCGCTGGCTGGCCTGGGGAAGTTCTCTGTCATGTCTAGGATACATGCCCCAGGAAAACAGCAGACATCTGAATGGTTCTGATCAAAGCAGTCCTGCTGCCCTTTGGCAGGGCACCCGCCACTGCTGGCTCCTTTCTCTTCTTCCTCTGACTCTAGCCACATCATCTCTCCCAAGAAGCAGTCACAGGTCTTCTTTTTCCCTTCTTAAGCCGCTATCATCTCAGAATCAACACTATGTGTTGGTTCCAAGACAGAAGAGAGAATAAGGACTAGGCAATGGTGGTTAAGTGAGTTGCCCAGGGTCACGCAGCTAGGAAGTGTCTAAGGCCAGTTTTGAACTCCGGACCTCCTGGCTCTCCATCCACTGGGCCACCATCTGACTCTAACATCTTCTTTATCTTTATCATTTCTCAGAACATGAGGACTTGCTTTCTCCTCAGAGAACTAAATTCTCTCCTCTCCAGAATGAACTTCAAATTTATTTTTTAACTTAAATGCCTCCTCTGTGTGACATTCACCTACTCTCAGGCTTCTTGAGAGAGGTCAAGATTCCTCTCTGCCATTTCAGATCCCCTTGTGTCTACCTTTCCCCCCTGAATTCCCACCTCCAGCCCATCTCCCTTGAGCTATGTGATTTTCAAAATCATCATTCCATCTTGGAATGCTGCTAATCAGCTGGTTAATTGCTGTTCACAACTCTTGGACTGTTCTTTATCTTTAAAAACCTTCAGGATTTCCTAAATATTGCCTGAAAGAAGGCAGGGTGGGACACATGGGTCAAGATTATTCTCTGGATTGCAACTGATAAGAACAATATTACCCCAAAAGTATAGAATATTGGAAAGAGTGTTGAACTTAGAGGCAAAAGACAGCTTGGTTCAAATCCCACCATTACCACTTAAAAGCTGTGTGACTCTGGGTAAAACACTTAATCTCTCTGAAACTCAGTTTTCTCATCTGCAAAACAGAATACTATTTATAATACCTACTCGACAGGGTTGTTGTCAGGATCAAATGAGAGTATATAAATATTAGAACAGGAAGATGCAATGAAAAGAATGTTGGATGTGATATCAGAGGACCTGGGTTCCAATCCCAACACTGTCATTTACTAATTTTGGAAAAGTTATTTCACCACATTAGGCTTCAGTTTCCTTATCTGTAAAATAGGGGGATTCAACTAAAGCAGTAGTTTCAGCCCTGTAGGCTGCATATTGGTCCAGAAAATCATGGAGTAACATTATCCATGTTGTATTAATTTTTATTAATTTTGTTTAAAATTTCCCATTTATATTTTAATGAGGTTCAGCAGCTATGAACCTCTAAGGATCCTTCCTCTAGATTGGGATCTGGCAAACCAAGACTGCTTAGAGTATATGACATACTTTGTTATCTTATATAAACATCAGTTATCATGATCATCATATCATTATTAAATCAAGGCAGAAAATCGGATGTTCCTTATACAATTTAATCAGTCTTAAATTTGCTGTTTTGAATTTTCTAGACTAATTTTCTCTTCTCTACAATCCTCTTTTCTTTCACTGTTCCGCAAAGCCTTAGAACAAGTCAGACAGAAAGAAAAATTCCTTCACACCAAACACCAAATGGATACCCTTTCTAAGTATTAAAGCAAATATGGAGGGCTAACCATCTAGTGCCACCTTAAATTGGTTTGCATTTCCAACTTACTTAAGCTCTTTTATAGAGAAATCAAAACACATTTCTGCTCTCAATGAAACAACAAGCTCCGGCTACTCCTGGAAGCAGAACCCACACACCAAATTCACTGCGATGTGGAATCGGCAAAGGCTGAAGGCATTTATGTAAGAGTCCATCCATCTTGATGTAGAAATGCACTTTACACCTCCAAATTAAATCTGAGCATGCTGGTTTCTATAGACTTCAAGAGACTTCAGAAACAATTTTCATTTTAATCCTGGTGATCTCCAGCACTCCAACAGCAGATGAAAATCAAAGGCAAGATTGATGGTCTGTCCAGCTTGAAAGGCGGCGTTTCATAAGCGTCAGTTTTGGGCATCCTTTTCGGAAGACCTTCCAGACCCCTCCTGCCACCCAGTTCTCCCAGGCATCCTCTCCCCAGGGTCCGAGGCACCATCTAGCCTCACTCATTGACTCCTCTCTGCTGTCCTTTCCCTGATGCTGGGGACGTGAGGAGGGTGAGCACTCTGGCAAATGGGAATCATGCAAGGATCCTTACTGTGAAAGGGCTCCACGCCAGAAGGTCTGCTACTTGATTTTGTATGGCCAGCAAGTATAGTTATTTTTAATTATGATAATTAAAAAAACCTCTTACCTTCTGTCTTAGAATCAATACAAGTACAGGTTCCAAAGCAGAAGAGCAGGAAGGACTAGGGTCACCCAGTGAGGAAGTATCTGAGACCAGAACTGAACCCAGAACCTTCCACCTCGCACTGAACCATCTAGTTGACCCTTTCTTACCTTTTTTTTAAACACAGTAAAACTTTAGTTTATAATGTTAAAGTGGGGCAGCTAGCAAGCTCCATTAAACCCCCATTGCCTGGCTCTTACTGCTCTTCTGCCTTAAGCACCAATACAAAGTATTGCTTCTAAGCATTATAAAAACCAAAACCAGAAATATAAAAGTCATTTTAGCTTATGGGCCACACAAAAACAGGCCTCTAAGCAATCTTGTTTTGCCAGTTCTGATCTAGAGGAGAGGCTCTTAGTCATCTTCTTGTTCAGAATTGCTGGGCCTGATTAAAGCAAACATGGGGAATTTTAAACAAAATAAATAAAAATCCAACACATATAATATTAATCTATGATTTTCTAGGCCAAAATATAGCATACGGGGATCCATTTCTGTTTTGAGTTTGACACGCTGCTCAGTTGAATTCCTCTGCTTTACAGAGGAGGAAACTGAGGCCTAAAGACGTGAAATAACCTTCCCAAAGTCATGGAGAGAGTCAATGCCAGTGTTGGGACTGGAACCCAGGTCCTCAGCCATCGAATCCAGCCTTCTTTTCATTGTGTCCTCCTGTTCTAATGAATTGTCCAGTGCAAGGACTTACTGGTAGGGAGTTAGTACCCCCAAGCAGACCTCGCACACAGTGATTCCCAGAGAGAGGGAGGTGCAGGAGCAGGAACAGAATGCACAATGACCCAAAGCAGGAGCCCAGGAGGTCGCACGGAACTTTCTCTCTGTACCACCAAAGCCCACTTAGGGCCTCTCTGCATTCCGCCTTCTTTCACAGGGGCCAGATGAGACCCCCAGGCCTCCCAGCTCAAGAAGAGTCAGTCGTCTTTTGTCTGCTGGGGAATGTAGTAGTAGAAAACATTTCCACATCTCTAAAGGCAGAAAAGAGCCAAGAGGGAAGAACTCCACGGCCATTTCCAGTCAAAGAAAGCCCATTCCTCTTCTGCTCAAATTCGTTCTTGGCTAAGAATCCCACTGACGTCCCAGCGGCTGCGGCGGGGCCCCGTGACAGCGCTACAGAGCAGGGCCACTTCTGGGCACTCAGAACTTTAGATCCTGCTCCTTCGAGGGGTCCTTCCTCCAAGGAGCCACATGGTCTCAGGGGCGTCTTACTGGCCTCCCTGGGAGGTTAGGTAGAGAGGAGGGAGAAAAGTGAGGCCCAGGGGACTGCCTGGAGAGCGGCTCTGACGGAAGCCCGAGATTCAGCACAGCCCAAGTAAAACAACATCTTCTCTCTGAAGCTCCACATCTCCGTGTGAGTCATGGCCACTGGCCAGCCTGATGCTAACAAAGGGCTTCCTCAGGCTTCAGCGGGGCTATAGGTGGAATCTTAATTACCAGGGACGTGCGCAGGGTGAAAGGGATGACTGCTGACATGCAGAAGGTGACTCACGTGTGGAGTCTTGCAGGGCTACAAAACACGTTTACGTATCTCATCCCATCTGACCGCTGACTGCCACAGCCAGGTGAGAGAGGTAGCCGGAACAAGGATTAACATCCCCATTTTACAGCTGAAAAACAGGAGCACCAGAGGGGTTTGAGAACATGCTTGTGCTCACAGAGTTAAGCTAGTGGGGGAGAAGATTCTTTTTCTTGATTAAATAGGAAATGGCAAGCTTTGGGACTGGATGCTCAGGGAAAGGAATAGGTTTGACCAAGCTCCCTTCTTAGAGACAAAATCCACACTGGTTCCTATAGCTACGTGAGGCAAAACACCAAAATAAAGACAATGTAAATGACTCGTTCTCTGGAGAGTTAGTGCCCTTGGCATCAGGAGCACCAATATCCTATCATCCCTTGCCTGGTTGACTCCATATATGTCTACCAAGATGGCCAGGATCCCTGGGTGCAAATAATCCATCTGGTGCAGTTTTCAGCATACTGTGAGCAATCTAAGAACCTAAAACCTGGGAGGGTCTCCAAAAGCTCACTTGGGAAAGTCCTTCACAGAAGATGAAGCCACAACCTTCCTTTGCTCGGCTGGTCATAACAGTTTAATAGAATAATCACTGGATTTAGAGTGAGAAGGGGTCTGAAGAGAGAGTGCAAATCCCTTATCTGACAAATGAAGAAACTGAGGCCCAGGGAACTTAAGGGACTTGCTCAATGTCACACAGAGAGGAATAGTGACTAAAATTTGGGCTTTGAAGGCTTACAGGTTTCTTATAAAAACCAAAGAGGTGGTGTAAATATTTTTAACTTTATTTTACAGATGAGGAAACTGAGGTTCAGAGGGAGAAGGACATTTGCTTATGGTCCCATAGCTTGAAAGGAATAGAGCTGGTAACCCACTTGGGTTCTCTAACACCAAACACGAAGCCTTTCCCACCAATACCATAGCCTTTTGTTACGGCATAAGGCAGATATGTGCAAGCCCAGTCACTGGTGCACAGAGTGAAAGTATTTAAACTTCTTTGACAGCCAAGAGGACTACCCAGCTTGCCTTGATAATCTTACAACTGCCCTATGATCCCTAGAGAGGAAAAAGACCTCGCTTTCCTTTTGTTTTATTGTTATTCAGTCATTTTAGTCATGTCTGACTCTCCATGACCCCATAGAGGTTTTCTTGCCAAAGATACCAGAGTGGTTTGCCATTCCCTTCTCCAGCTCATTTTACAGATGAGGAAACCGAGGCAAACAGGATTAGGTGATTTGCCCAGCATCACACAGCTAGTGAATGTGTGAAGCTGAATTTGAACTTGGGAAGATGAGTCTTCCTGACTTCAGAACCCATACTCTATCCTAGTCATGACTATAAATAAGGTCTAGGATTAAGTCCCAGTATGGCTACTTTCTCCCAGGGTGATCTTGTTGTCTCTTAGTCTGTTTGGAGTAGAGGACCTCTGAGGTCCTCTTTATACTTTACTTTTCCACTTTACATCTATGATCAAAGAAGAAAGCTACCCCATTCCATTCCCCCACCCCCAACACCCAGCGTCCTCAGCTAAGAAAGTCATGTTGTGAGGGTAAAGACAGACAAATTAAACAAACAACAAACCCAATTACGGCATAACAATATTAAAGTAAGCCACACAGGCATCTCACTTAGTCTTTTGTGATCTTTCAAATGGAAATTCCACTTTCTGGTCTTCATATCTGCAAAGGAAAAAGGAGAAGCAAATGTCAAGGCTTCCGTGCCTCCAAGCTCTCCCAACCCAATCCAGCTAACAATGGTCCCCAAATATTGGGGTGGGAATGGAAGTCCTAGGGATTGATATCTCAAAGAACCTCATGAGACCCCCAAGGAATCTCAGGCTCCACCAGCGTTGCCATCTGAGCCACAACTAGTTAGTTGTAGCTTGGTCCTGAACCTGACTGGTCCTTAATGGTAAAGCAAAGGTCGGTGATTAGATCACCTGTGAACAAGAGAAAACCCTCCAGAAAACAAACAAAACAGGGAGCTGTGGATTGCTGCAGTGAATGGCAAGAAGGAAAGGGATGGCACTAATATGCAATGCAGTTGAACACACACCGAATGAAAGCCCACTGTTAGGTGCAAAAGTCCAAAGTCCAAAAAATAGTCTTTATAAGTATGAAATACAGGAAGGACTCTTACTTTCAACCAAGATCTACTGGGTACCTATTATATTCAAAGAGTGGCACAAGGTGCCACACTGTCTACTTTCAGCTCTTCTGAGGCACACAAAAAATAGCAATCAGTGTAAGTAGCATAATTTCAAACACAAAGACAATGATATGGGAAGATGATTCATATTTGCCTTTCAAGGATAAACAAAAAACAAAACAAAACCCATAACTGAGCTGGGACCATTGAATTAAAAATAAACTCATCAGAGCCATCAGAAAAGAATGAAGGCTTTTATGGGAGATGCCCTCAAACCCTCATTTGAGATACTTTGTGAAAGCTGTTCACGAATGCAAGCAATCTTCCCATTTCTATGGAATTCTTCACTCATTCATTCAAACCAATGATAAAAGACTGGGTTAGATCTGTTAGGTCTCGAACTCCCTCGCTGCTTTGGTGGCTTGTTTGTTCCCTGAAGAGGGGGCACTAACCTCTCTTTTCACAAACAGGGAAGGAAACAAAGGCCTAGAAAAGCAGAGAGATTTTTTAAAAAGCCGATGGGTCCAAGCTGAGACGTCAGCCTAGCTGCTCAAGATTCTGGGGTCCTGTTTTTCTTCTTACAGGACTAAAAGCTGGCTGTGGAAATAAAATGCAAAATGATATTATTTAACCTATGGAACAAGCTGCAGGAAAAATTAATTATCTTCAAGTCTCCAAAGGATGAGACGGAGGATTGTAAGCAGCTGTTCCCCGTCCCATGGGGACCACACCAGGGGAGACTAGATTAAGTAGAAAGGTGGGGGGGATTTAGGGGCGATCTTGGCAATTAGGGTTGGGAGGAGACGTGGTTCAGGCAGGTTCTGGGGCTTTCTTTGTGGGAATCTCAGGAATACTCCGCACTGCCCTATGGAATGGGATCAGCAAACCTTGCAGAAGTAAAGGAAGGAGAGTAAGAAGGCTGCAGCAGCCTGGTGCTTCCAGGCCCTTCCATGGGGGGAGGAGAGCCAACCTCAGCAGAGGGGTCGCCCGCTACCTCTATGCCACCCAACTGGAACTGCAAACTTGCCGTAGTTCCTGGAAGGCATCCGTTTAAATATCGCAATCACGTCTTCGGAAAAGCCAATGTCTGCCTCAAAGCGGGTTCGGGAGATGAGCACACATCGGCCTTGGAGGCTGGCAGGGCCCTTGCTCTGGGGCCTGAGTAGCTGCTGAGGAGGGGACTCCGGAGACCCCTCACCGCCGGATCTCAACTCTGAAGACTTCACAGCAGAGGCGGTGACGTCGGGTCCTTCCAAGGGCTGCAACGTGACGGTGCGAAGGTGCTGGATGGCTTTCACTGAAGAGAAGAAATGCTCTTAGCACAACTAGATGAAGCGGCTCTTCCTGCCATGACACGGGACTAGAGGGGTTCTGGACTGGTCAGGGGGGGATCCAGAGGGGGAGCAAAGGGGACGAGGCTGGAGAACGGAAGGAAGGCTCCAGGGCATCCGGGCAGAAATGGGCCCCTCTTGAGAGATACCACTGAGTCGCCACTGCCCTTGGCTCTGCCACAGAAATTGTAGAATTTTAGAACTAGGGAGACCTTTCGTTTTACAAATGTGGAGACTAAGGCACAGAGGATGAATGACTTCTCCAAGTTCACACAGACAAATAAGTGGCAGGACCAGTACTTAAACCTAGGTCTTTTGATTCGGAACACAATGCTCTCTCCGTCACCCCACACACACTGCCTCCCAATCACCACCCAAATCTTTATCCCATGGGAGCCAGAGGGTGTAACACTGCTAACTAGCTCTGTATGCAGCTTATACTCAGGGTGCCGCCATATTGGATTCCTAGAACCATGGCATTGTACAATCAGAATGACAGAAACCTAGGCTCCGAGTTGGAAGGAACTCCAAAGGTCATATAATCCAGAGGTGTCAAACTCATGGACTCCCCAGTGGCTTGAACTATATTAAAATAGAATTGGGAAATGTTTAACAAAAATAAATAAAAGTACACTATCACATGAATGGTGTTAATTGGTGCTTTTTTTTTTTTTAATAAACCCTTACTTTCTGTCTTAGAATCAATATTATGTATTGGTTCCAAGGCAAAAGAGCAATAAGGGCTAGGCAATGGGGGTTAATAACTGATAAGTGACAACGCCAGGTCTAGAACTCAGAATCCATGTTTTTTCATTATGGCCACACTAACTGTTTTGTAATCATTCTGCACTGAACCAACCCCTCACCTTCGAGGCCCAGGCTTAACCCAAGGGGTCCTACATTACTGATCACAAAGACTTTATATGGGGTTGCCAGACAAAGAGGGCAGGCCAACAAGCAACCAGTGGCTTTTGGACAGCCCCTGAGGCCTCCGCTCAGGGGAAAGGGAAGGAGAAAGAGTTCATGATGATGCCACCCAAGCTGCCACACTCAGAAATGGCAATGCCAGGGGACATCTGACAACTTCCAACACCAATGTCATCTCCGATAACCAAGGACAACGGCTGGTTTACTTACTTAGAGGCTTGTAGTCTTTTAGGCTGAAATCCCACATTTTGGTGGCAGGATCTGAAATGAAGCATAAACCATTTAATGGGGCCATGATGAGGATAATTACTATCATTACAATCATTTGTACTTACAAATAGCCTTTTCAGCCAGAGTTCAAAATGCTTTGCCCACGAGTGTGACTCACACAATGCTGCTGGAAAGTGAATAGCAAATATGTAGAGGGACAATTCTTGATTCCATATTTAGGATGAAGAAATAGGACTGGGAAGATGACCAAGACTTGTCTTGGATGGAGAAGTGGGGTCTAGAACCCAGACCTTCCGATTCCTAGGGCAGGGTCACCTCCAGAAGGCCATTTTGGGGACAACAAATCTGGAGGCTTATTAAGGGAATAGCCCAGAAAGGGCATGCCAAGGAGGTTAACAGTAGGATGCAGAGACGTTACGAGCACCGTCTCTCAAGAGATGCAAGGAATAGCCAAAGTGGCAGATGACCCAAAGGAAACCCATCCATGAAACAGGACAGGCAATCCATTTACCATACTTTCTGCTGGGCAGACTCTTAAACACAGCAAGAAGCTCTGAATTATATCCAATCTCCACCTGGAAGCGGCCTCCCTCCTTCTTTGTGCATCTCCCTTCCTGAGAGCCAAATGCCTTCCGAGGAGAGGTCTGAAGAACTTGCTGAAGCTTTCCATTCTTCCCCTTGGGCTGATTTCCCGAGTCAGAAAGGTTCTTATGGATGGAACTGGAGTGTCCAACTGTATCCTGCGGTTCGGGATGAGGGGCGGAGAGGCTCGCAGCGGTACTGAGTGACTGTCTAGCTGGATGGCCCAGCCGTCCAGAGGCAGCAGCCTGGGAATGCCCTGGCTCCCCCAAAGGTCCATGGACAGAGCTGGTGGAGGCTGCGGGCTCGGCTTGATGAGAGACGCACGTATGACCCTGATCTAGCTTGCCAGAATTCTGCTGGCTGGTGTGCTTTAGAGAGTTCGGTGTTATAGGATGAGAGAGCTTACAGAAAGCCATAGGACTGCTGGAACTGATCTCCCTTCCCTTTGCTGCTGACGGCACCGGCACATTGGGATGAAAACTTGGGGGGACCTGAGGTGCCGGGTCTTCAGCAGGTGGGGCACGGGGAGTCCGCTGACTGGTCTTAGCAGCATTGGGGCAGAGATTAGACGACTCTCCTGGCAAGTCCTGTGGGCCACCTGAATGTCTGTGATTGCCCTGGTGGACTGTCCTAGGGAAAGAGGGAGGTCCTGATCCTGTGCTTTTACTTTGCTGGGCTAATTTCTCAGCTCTTCGGGCCAGAGCCTTTAACCGATTCTCTTCTATCTTTTTCTTCTGTTCTTCAGTGAGGGTTAAGGACATCTTAACAGGAGACAGGGCATTGGGGTTGAGTTGAAAATAGAGAACAACCTGTTGGAGGAAAAAGGGTTCAAAAATAAGCATTAACTTTGTCCATCTGCCGGTCACCTGGACTCTGTCTGAGGAACTTTGAAAGGAGCATTCCAGACTGATATGCATTTCTTTTGGGACTCCAATGATGTATGTATGACATAGGGTCACATATTTTAGTGTCTATAGACTCCAGATCATAGAAAGAGAAAGGAATAAGCACTTATTAAGCACCTACTCTGTGCCAGGCACTGGGTTAAGTGCTTTATAAATATAATTTCATTTGATCCTCACAATAACCCTAGAGGGGTAGGTGCTATTATTAACCCCTTTTTACAGTTGAGGAAACTGAGGCAAATGGCAGTTAAGCAATTTGGCCAGGGACAAACAGCTAGTATCTGAGGCTAAAATGGAACTCCAGGCCCACTGCTCTATCCAGTAGCTGCCTAATACAATTGGAGGAAATAGTAAAATGCCCCTAGTCTGTTCCAAAGCCTAAAGTTCTCCATCTTTGCAGGATTCTGCCATGTATAATTTCCCTTTTTATATACATTTCTAGCCAAACTAGACAGCTCTCCCCCTACCATCGCCCCAAGAAAACAACACACTCAGACCTGGGAGTCTCCTTCAGGAAGTCTTCCCTGATGCTCTTCCCAAACTTTCCTTTGGACCCTTCGCAATTTATTTTGCATCTCTGTAGTGAAATATTACGTATTCTAGTCATCTCTTTATCTTCTTTCCTGCCCTCAGTAGGCTTTAAGCTCCCTGAAGACAAGGAAGGAGTCAAATCTAAACATTCCCCCCTCCCCAGTCTTTAGCATTTAGCTCTACTTATAATGTTTGCTGAATCAAAGACCAAAAGGATTGTTGTGAGTTTCCAATGAGATAATTTATGTAAAATCCTTTGCAAACTTTAAAGGCTCTAAGTAAATGTCAGCTAATGAAATTCTTCCAAAGTGAGTACTCTGGCGCCCATTCATCTTGGCAGTTCAATTGCCGATTATTCTACTTCAGACATTCTCAGCTCCATGAAATGGGCATGTGAGCTGTTCTCCATATGGGGGTCACATGGCATTGCATTGCCTGTTTCCCATCTTTGTGGGCCTGCCATGTTTGGAGCTCCCTCATTTTTCCTGGTGAAAGTCTTCCAAAAACAGTCCAAGCACCAGCTCCTATGGAGGCTGGAATGGTCTGGAATCCCTACTCAATGGTCATCAAATCAATACAACCACCGTCCAATGGCTTCAGTGATTTCCCCGGCCAAAACTCCCCAGAGATCCCACCAACCCCTGGAATATGAGGTCTCTGAAAGACAAATGCTATGGCTATAACTGGCACAAAGGGTTAAAAGGCATCTTTTCTCATTCATTCATGAATTCACTCATCTCTCTCCAATAGCAAGTAAGGTCGGTTAAAGCACAGACAGTCTCATTTGGGCTTTTTCTAGCCAATGCCTGGCAGAGAGTGGAAGATGCTCAACAAAGGCTGGAATAATTGCATTCACTTAATCCACTGCACAGGGGAAGTCGGGCTACATAACAGAGAATCACCACATATAAGGAGAAAGAAGGAACTGAAAGCTGAAAAGGAGAAGAGATTAGTCTGAAATAGCTGAAAAGACAACACACTCCGGTGTAACATCTGCTAAAAAGGCCTGTTTCCAACCTAGAGGAGCCAAAAATAAATGAGCATCTAGATAAATTACAGACAAAATTAACACATCCTCATTCAATCCTTTCAACATCAGGCAGCGCTAAATAAATCAGTTCTGTCTATGGCACTGGGCTAAGCCAATACAAAGAGCCACAACAGTGTCCTACAGCTGCAAGACATGACTGAAGAAGGGAACCTTTCCCCACAGAGGCTCCAGCATAGCCTTGGGTACCAGCACCAATGCCCCAGCTCACCCTCACAGACAACACAGCAACAAAGCTCTGAAGGCAACAATCAAGTCACTGACCTACCCTCTCTTCTCCTCCCCTCCAAGGAACCAGCTTCTCTTCACTCAGTACACGTAGCCAAAAAAAGAAACCTCAACCCTTTTGTCCAATAGGGTTCCCTAGGGCCAATAGGACACATCCATATGTAAAGAGGGAAATGAGATGGTTTTTACAAATCCTGACTGGCCATCTTCTACCTCTAAGAATCTGAAGAGTGAGGGGAAGGAGGGGGAAGCAGGTGTCTCATATGCAAAGCAAGCTACTTTTGTTTCATAGCAGTCACCAAAGAGAAGCTCTTTCCAGCACCTGGATTCTACCCTTCTCCACCACCACCCCCCCTTCATTATTTAGCTTTAATCTCCCATCTGGCCTGTAGGGTTCTAGGAGTCAGGAGACCTGGATCTTCAAATTCTGCTTCTACTACTTAGGCTCACAAATTTAGAGGGAACTTAATCTGTATCACCTTGGACAAGTCATTTCCCCCTGTAAATTCTTCAAGTACTAGAATCATTTCCTGGGCAAGTCTCACTTTACCCCTGCTTTCTTATTTGTAAAATGAGAAAGGTTGGACTATGTGACTCTAAGATCCTTTCCAGCTCTAAGTCTTGTAATTTTGGGGGGTCTATTATTAGCTGTATGTCCCTGTCATATTCTTTTGTGCATCTCAATTTTCCCATATGTAAAATGGGAAGGAGAGTTTTGGAAATGTTGGATAGGCATTATAATAAAGGATAAGGGAATGGGATTCGAGTCAGAGGACCTTGGCTCAAACTCAGTTTCCCTATCTGTAAAATCAGCGTGTTTGTGTGATGAAGTAGATGACTGCAAAGGTCCCTTCTAGCTTTAAATCTACGAAACTAACAATTCTAAAGTTTCTTCTTGCTCTGATATTGTTGTTGTTTCAGTGGCTCTTTGGCTGGGTTACCAGTCTCTATTTCTAGTTGTAAGAGGCAGCTCAATGGCTCACTGTATCCAGTGAGTGCTAGACCTGAAGCCAAGAAGACCTGAGTTGAAATCCCACCTTAGACATTTCCTAGCTGTGTGATCCTGGGCAAGTCACTTAAATTTTGATTGCCTGACAAATAGAGCCACTGAAGAAGGAAATGAAAATCCACTCCAGTATTCTGGTCAAGAAAACTCTGTGGATTGCTATGGTGCAAAGGGACACAAAAAGTTGTACACAACTGAATGACAATACTTTTAGTTGTGAGAAGCCAGTGCATAGGCTAACAAAAGGTTCAAGGGGAACACAGTCCCATCAGTTTGGAAGTAGGAGTCCTGATCCTTCATTTTACAGATGAAAAAACTGGCTCAGAGAGGCTGTGACTTGTCAAGGTCACACAGCAATTAAGTGGTAAACCTGGGATTTGAAGTCTGATCCTGTGATAAAGGCACTTCCAACTATCCTAGCACAAAATAGTGAAGTGATCCATAGCAATCTTATTTAAAAAACCAGTCCTTTAGAGGGGATGCTTAGAGACCAGCACCCCCACTCCTCTTCTGTGCTCTCCTTCCTCAGCTAAGATGCCCTCTTTGCCCATCTAGGAGGCTCTCCTTCCCCAGCTAGAATGCCCTCTTTCCCCATCTAGGACGCCCTCTTTCCTCATCTAGGACGCCCTCTTTCCCCGTCTAGGAGGCCCTTCTTCCCTAGCTAAGATGCCCTCTTTCCCCACCTAGGATGCTCTCCTTCCCAAGCTAGGAGGCCCTCCTTGCCCAGGGTTAGAATTCCTTCAGGAACATATTCTCCTCGCCCCTGCTCCCGCCCCGCCCCCGCCCCCGCCCCTCCGAGGATTCAACTAGCCTCGGCTCTCCCCTCCCAGGCAGTTGGTCTAGTCCACCCTGCACTTCCCGCTCCCCCCTCGCTCTGGGTGGGTATTATATCCGGTGTCTGACTTCGCGTCTGGCCTGTTGCCTGAGGGTCCCCCGTCACCCCCCAGCCCCCAGGCTAGGTCTGGCCTTCAAACACTCGATACCTGGTGCTCAGCTCCGCTGCTCCATTACTGCGGCAGCCCAACGTCCCCCGCTCACGCACCCGGACCCTGTCCGGAGCTCCAGACCGATCAGACTCCCCGCCTTGGGCGGCGATTGTCCGAGGAACTACAACTCCCAAGAGCCAGTGCGGCCCCGCCTCGTAGGCTAATTGTGGAAGCGAGGAGCCGCGAGAACCGAAGGTTCCAGGCAAGGACTTCTGGGATTTGTGGTTCTGGGTGCGACTAGGCTGGAGATAGGCATAGCGTCCTAAATGAGGGCTGGGAACGGATGGGAGTGCAGTGTTGCATATTGGGAGTTGTAGTTCATACAATTTACCACTGGGAAGCAGGCAGCATGAGAATGCACAGCCACCCTCCCATACACCCATTTTCTTACAAAAGCTTTACAACTTTAAGTGAGTCTGTTTGGGAATTGCCCAAACTGCCCCAAAAAGGCAGGAATCGTATGCTGATGGCCTTAGATCCTGAAGTACTGGTCATCAAATCCTGAATACCAAGCTTAAGGATCCTTTTGTCTTAGAAGACTATCCTATTGTATTTTGTATTTGGATTTTTGAAACTTCTTCCTGGAGGTCTAGCCCAATGGCTTGACTGATCCTCTCATCAGCCTCTCCTACGTAATCCAGTCCTGAACTCTCCTCTTTGAATTTGTCTCCAACTTCCTGATCATTTCTTTAAAATATTGATTTGCTTGGATGTATCCATTGTGAAGCTGTTGTCCAATTTTTTGAAGTTATTAATTAACTTGAATGTGTTCATTGTAAAGTCACTGTAAAGCTTTTCAACATTCTTTCTCCGACTATCCCATTTAGGAGACTTGATTGCATCAGGATTTTCCTATAAGTAAGGGATTTTTTTTATGAATTTTTGGGCATCTGTCTTGGTTCAATAACTTGAGGCAGTTCCCTGCATTTTCTCTGTAATTCCTTGGGGGCATCTTGGGTCTATGGCTTGCCCCTCCCCATCTCCCTCTCAGTAAAGCATTATATTTTAAATGATTAATTTCCCCAGGCTTTTGAAATTTCCAAGATCCCCTCAATTTCCACTCCACACGCTACTATATGGATTCCTTGCTGTGAGACCCTGGCCAACTCACTTAAACTATCAGATTCTGTTTCCTCATCAACAAAGTGAGGAGACTGGACTAGATGATTTCTGAGGTCCCAATCTATGATCTTCTCTGAAAGATGGACTTCTAAGGATCATAAGATCATAAAAGTTGGAGTTGAAATGGACCCTAGAACTCATTTAGTCATAACTCTTCATTTTACAAATGTAGAGTGAATAGCCCAAGTTGGTCTTGTAAGTATAAGTGGAAAAGCCAGTTTGGGAACCAAAGTCCTGTTTCCAGATCCATTGAACCACATTGCCTCTTCATTAAAGGTCTCAAAGGTCTAGAAATGGAAGGTCCTAGTGAAGTAAAGTAAATGATTAAAACTAAAACCAGTCAACCAACTCCCACCTTGCATACCTGTCTGATATGTAATGTCTTGTTCTCCTTAAGTCTAAGCACCGGACCAAAACACTGAGTCCTTTCATCTCTAGAGTAAAGTCTTGTTCCTTCTTGAGCATTGAACTGAAACCCTGATTCTATTCATAGGTACTAGATTAAAGCTTCAAAAATGTATTTAAACTCCACTCTGATTATGTTGCTTTGGAGCTCCTTGGCTGAGCTCCCCTAGCTAGCTAGGAATAAAGACTTCTCTGTGCTTGTATTGCATTGTCTTTGTGTGTTCCTTCGGTGGTCATAGAAACGGACCCTAACACTAGGTTCAAATCTGACTTCAAATACTTCCTAGCTGTTTGACCCTGGACAAGCCTAGCCCTTACAGCTGTTCTGCCTTGGAACCAATACATAGTATTGATTCTAAGAGAGAAGTTAAGGATTTAAAAAAAAAAATCTCCAAAAAAGGGCTTCCACAATGGCTAACTTGGTCATCTATTCTGCCATGGAACTTCTAAGAAGACTTGTCCCTAATAATTATTCAATCATGCATTATTAGTGGAACTATGGCTTACTGCTTCTGATTACTTTTGTTGATAAATAACTGATCACAATTCCTATAGAATCACATTAAACAAGATAATATCTAGTTTATTATTTTATCTAGCCTTATTTTATCTAGCCTTATTTTATCTATCAAAATTATCTAGATAAACTAGATAAATAACTAATCATAGGGATAAAATTATTGGTTTAAGATGGTCAGGCATCTACTAAAATAGGGGAGGGATCAAGTTATTTCTCACACTATTATGTCTCAACTCAACTATCAATAGTTTGACATCCAGCTGAGAAATAAAGGAAACGTGCATAGGCATTTGGACCGATTTTTAGAGAAGGAATGGCATTTGAGATAAGTTAGTTCCCATTTCATGGATGAGGAAGTCAAGAAATAGAGCACCTTATCCAAGGTCAAACAACTGATTAGTGTCACAGTAAGGACTGAGACCCAGATGGACTAACTCCCAGAACAATGTCCTTCCTTTTGTTTGAGAGTTGAAAGTTTACTGTAGTACAAAGAAAGTGAGTTTTTGATGTATAATTGATGTTTCATGATTCTATTCCTCTCTAATTTAATCCTAAATCCAGTTAAACTAGACAAACATTCATTAAGCTCCAATAATGTGCAAGACACAGTGCTAAGTAGCATGTCAGGTGCTAAGGGTACAAAGATTTTTTTTTTTTTGTAATGTCCTGACCTCAAGGAGTTATCACATCTGGGTTGGCTCTCCAGTAGGATGTAAGATAAAAATGAAATAGACCCTGCCCTCAAGGAGCATACATTCTACTAGAAGCATGAAACATGTTCACAGATAGGTAAGCAAAGCTTGTTATTCTTCAGTTGTTTCAGTCGTATCTGACTCTTTACAACTCCATTTGGGGTTTTCTTGGGAGAGATACTGGACTGATTTGCCATTTCTTTCTCCAGCTCATTTTACAGATGAGGAAGCTGAGGCAAACAGGGTTAAGTGACTTGCCCAGGGCCACACAGCTAGTAAGTATTGTTTGTTTTGAATTCAGGAAGATGGAGTCTTTTTTACTTCAGATCCAGCACTCTGTGCAGTATGGCACCATCTAATACAGACTACATACAAAATAAATACACTACTTGGACTGGGACAGTAACACCCTGGAGAATCAGCAAAGATTCATGAAGGAGGTGGCATTTAAGTAGAACCTTAAAGGAACCTGGAGATTCCTCAGGGTTCTGTGAAGGAAAAGAGGTAAAAAAGGAGAGCTTTCCAGTATGGAGAGAAACTATGCAAAGATAAGGAGGCTGGAAATGCACAAGGAACAACAGTAGGCCAGATCTTAGGGTACCTGAGGGAGGGAATGTATAATGAGCCTTAAAAGAGATGTTGGAGCTGGATTGGGCACAACTTTAAATGCCAAACAAAGACATTTGTGGTTTATCCTAAAAACAATACAACAGGGAGTCACCAAGGCTTTTAGAAAAGGGTAGCAACTCCATGCTACAGAATATCAATTTTGTAGCTGTATGTAGAGAAATTGGAGAGGATAGAAAGACCACAGGCAGGAAGATCAATTAGGAGGCTTGTATGATAATCCAGGTTAGAGGTGATCAGGATTTGAATGAGAGTGGTTGTAATGTGAGAAGAGAAAAGAGGATAGACATAAAAGATCAATCAATAAGACTTGGCAATTGATTAGCTATAGAGGGAGGGGGGGTGAGTGAGAGTGAAAAATAGAAGATAAATCCTAAATTATGAACGTGATAACTGGAAAAAGAAAGGGGAAAGTAGTTCCACCTTTAGAGAAGGAACTGAAAGAGACAAGACATAGTATATATACATATATGTCAAATGATGCCTCTCTAGTGCAAGAGGAGTGGGAGGGAGGGAGGAAGACACCCAGAAATTTTAATTTAACAAACAAATAAATTTTAAAATAAAAAATGCAATACAACTTAAAAATTAAAAAAAAAAGGAAAAGGGTTAAGAAGAGTGGAACATCCAGAGGGAAAGATAACCAGTTCAATTTGGGGCGGTAAGTTTGAGATGCCTCTGGGATATTTGGGCAGAGAAGGAATCAACCCAGGAGAGAGATGAGAGCTGGACACAGAGATTTGGAAGTCATTTGCATGGAGATGAGAACTGAATCCATGGGAGCTAATAATGAGATCACCAGGAGAGATTAGAGAGAGAAGAGGAGAAGGCCTTGAGGTACACTTATGCAGTGGGTAAGGGGGATATACATCCTACCAAGGAGATTGAATAGGACCAGTCAGATGAGCAAGAAGAGAGCCATGATACAGAAATATTTAAACAACACACTCAGTGAAGAGAAGAGAACCTGCAAACTCTAGATCAGCGAGTTTGTCTTTGACTTGTGGGAAAATTCTAGAATTTAACATTAATGAAATGGCTAGCAAGCCTTTCTTTCTCTGAAGAGAAGTAGTCATTACAAAGTGCTAGGATGGCTTCCTCTAGAACAGGTCATGTCAAACTGACCTCATTTCCTTTTTTTGACAGGATAGGTAAATGAATAAATGAAGGGAAATTGTAGATATTGCTGCTCCAGATTTTAGCAGAGCTTTTGATGAAATGTCTCATACAATTCTTGGTAAGAAATATGGATTAGACAGTCAAATAGATAGATTCAAAATTGGCTAGATGGTTGAATTCAAAGAGCAGTTGTGAATAGATGGATGAAAAGATGAAAAAAACATGTATTAAGCACTTACTATGGGCATAGCATTGAACTAAGCACTGGGGCTACAGATAGAAAAATTAAAACAGTCTCTGCTCTGGAAGTGTTCCCATTCTTATGGGGGAGACAACTCATGTGAAAGATTTCAGTTGTAAGTCAGATGGAAAGGTCCCAAGATACTTAGAATGCTGAAAGAAAGCCAATTGTAAGGACCTTTTCTTTCATGCCATTTCCACTGATAAAATCACACCTGTTTCTGGTTTTGAAACCACCTGATAGTGCTGGTGACTTTGGTAGCAGGACTTTCTTTTTTGGATCTTCAGTAGCTATGGTAATAGCAAGAGCAGTTGCCAGAATGCATCTCCATAGTGGCTGCTTCTTAGGATGATGTCTGAGGGCACTAGGATGGAAGCATTGCTGCTCCTAAGATTCTTGGGTCCAGGGTCCAGGGCTATTTTCATTAGGGTCTGAGATGATGGTGGTCAAGATGGTGGTGGTGATTTGTCTTACATGCTATTTTTTGCCTGAGGTCACACAGCTAGGAAGTGTCTGAGTCCAAATCTGAACCCAGGATCCCCATCTCTAGACCTGGCTCTGGCTCTCAAATCTACCTATATGCCCCTCCAGATAATGGTTTAAAGACCTGGGCTTGAAGCAAGATCAATGTTTTGAGAGGCACGGCTAGTTCCAAGGTTCTTGGATTCAATCTCCTGGGCCATCTCTTATAGAGAATTCCTACAGTGTGTACTTGACCCTGTATAGATTATATTTGAAGAGGACCTAAAATTGGAAAGGAAAGCTAACACATTGGATAACAAAGTCAGGATCCAAAAGGGGTTTGATAAAAGGGACTAGAGTATTAGGCAGAATCTATTAAGATGAAATTGAGGAGGGATAAATGTAAAGTCTCATAGTTGGGTACAAAAACATCAGCCTCACAAGATGGAGGAAGTGTTGTTAGAGAGCAGTTGTTCTGAAAAAGATCTGGGAGTCTTGATAGACTGTAAGCTCAGCATTAGGAAGTGGCAAGTGAAAAAGCCAATGCAATCTTGGGCTGTGCCCCAGAGGAATAACTTCTAATAATGGGGAGTATGGTAACCTGCTCTCATCAGAGCTCATCCGGAGAATTGTGTTCATTCTTTGTGCCACCATTTCAGAAAGACATTGATAAACTGAGAAGTAGCCAGAGAAGGGCAACTAAGATGGCAGAGGGATTTGAATACATGTCAACATGAGGACTGGCTGACAGAAGTAGAAATATTTATCTCAGAAAAGACTCAGGGGCTGCATAATAACTTTCATCATGTATTTGAAGGGCTCTCATGTGAAGGAAAGATTAAACTTGCTTTGTTTGGCTCCAGAGAGCAGAACCAGGAACAATGGGTGAAAGAAATAGAGGCCAATTTAGTCTTGATGTCAGGGGGAAAAAGCTTTCCTAAAAAGTACAGCTCTCCAATAGTAGAATGGGCTGCTTTGAGAGGTGCTATGTTTCCCCTCCTTGGAGGTCTTCAGACTGGATGACCACTTGTCAGGTACAGAGGGGGTTCTTTTCATGTGTAGATTATATTAGATGGTCACTAAGGTCCCTTCTAATGCTCAAATCCTGTGATTCTGTGATCCTTTGATTCTACTGCCTGCAAAGGCATTTAAATATCCAAGGCACAGAGGTTGATAAGCCAAGAAATCCACCTTCCATAGCGGTTTTCTGTTACCATCCACCTAATTGCCTAGAATCAAACAATTCTGTCTCTCACTATCACTTCTATCCCCTCTCCCTAAAGAAATCAAAAAAGGACAGAATCTCTTGTGTTTTTGCTGTGCACCTTTTGATTCTACATGAGCTTTCTCTGATCATTTTACCATCCCTGCCTCCTGCCTCCTCCCTCCTGCCTCCTGCCTCCTCCCTCCTCCCTCCTATTGCCTTTGGTCACTTTATTAGTTTCTTTCCTAAAGCAGAGAAAAGAAATGGTAAATATTTTTTTAAAAACCCACTATCCAGGTAACCTATTTCCAAAAATCACTCCCAACAATCCTTCACATTCTCACCCATTCCACCATTTCAATTATGAGATAGTTATTGAATCCAACCATTTTTTTCCAAATTTTTCTACCCCTGATCTCCCAACAACATGAGCTCTTATCAATACTCATCTTACTAGGCTGGGGAAGCATAATTGTTTGTTTCCAACAAATATACTCAGAATACTATAGTTCCCTCATTTTCTCCTTTCCTCTCCCTGGCCCACCTCCAGATACTAAGAACCATGGAAACTGAACAAAAGTGGATTAAGAAAGAGATAGGGACTATGTCAAGCTTCCACCCTGATTGATGGTCCTGAGTTCATTAGAATTTTTGTACCAGATGTGCAGCCTAATCTAACAAGTATTTATTGAGCTATGTTCAAGACCCTGCTAGGGATACAAAGTTGAAACAAAAATGGTTAAGGAGATTACATTCAGAGTCTGGGGATTGCAAATGTAGCAGGAGTAGATCTATTGGATTTGGGGTCGAAACATTGGTAAAACAAAGAGAAGGAATCACAGAGAACAACTGAAGCATAAAGTTCAAATGGACCTCAGTGGCCATCTAATCCCACCTGAACCCCAACAAGGACTCTCCTCTACAACAGCCACACATGGTTATCCAGCCTTTGCTTAAAGACATTCAGCAATGAGGGACATGTGACCTGCCCATTTCAACTTTGAAGAAATCTGTAATTGTTAGGAATGTTTCCCTTACAACATGCCTAAATCTGCCTCTATTTATTCATTCTTAAGCAGTTATTCCTCATGCCCAGCAGAAAAAGCTTATTTTCTCATCCATATCACAACCCTGCAAGGACATGAAGATAGCTACCATGGCTTCCATGGATCTTCTCCAGGCAAAATAACTCCAGTTACTATAACCAGTATGGTCCTGAAGTACTTCACCATCACTGGCATCAATGGTAGCTAGGTGGCATAGTGAGTAGAGCATCCAGTGTGAAGTCAGGAAGACCTGAATTCAAATCCAGCTTCAGACACCTAATACCTATAGGCAAGTCACTTAACCTCTATTGGCCTAGGCAAAATGGAAAGGAAGGAAGGAAGGAAGGAGGGAAGGAAGGAGGGAAGGAAGGAAGGGAGAAAAAAGAAAGAAAGAAAAACTTTCAGTCTACTCAAGAGTTCATTAGTTGTCTCTCTGGAGGTGGATAGTATTTTTCATCAGGAGTCTTTTGGATTTGTCTTGGATCAGATTATTATTTTGATCAGAGTTTGATCTCATTTAAATCTAGATTATAGGCAAGTACCAAGAGATAGAATTCCTATAGTTGTAAAAACACAACTAAAGATTTTTTCTTTCTTTTTTTTTCCTAATAAACAAACCCTTACCTTCTGTCTTAGAATCAATACAAGTATTGGTCACATTGCTAGCAAGTGCCTGAAATCAGATTTAAACTCAGGTCCTCCCAACTCTATTGATTGAACCACCTAGTTGCCCCACAACTCAAGATTTTAAAATCTTTTTGTAATATTCTGTTCTCCAAAGATGGAACATCACATTCCAAGAACTTTTGTATCTGAGGCTCTTTGACTTATTCTGTGCCGTGTCACTTTTTTCCTTCTCTCTCTCTACGCATATATAGTATCGCTGGGTATATCTCTCTCTCTTTGTAGCTCTTTCTTTCTTTCCCCATCTCATTCTTTGTTTCCCTTTTTATATTGGAGCAGTTACATGGTACAATAAGGGGGAGGACTTACTGTGGAGTCAGAGGATCTTAGTTCAAATCCTGTCTCTGTTGTATCTGTGTAACTGTCTACCTGTGTAACTTAAATCAAGTTGCTTAACATTTCTTAGTGTTTTTTTAGCTGTAAAGTGAAGGCATTGACATTGGTGACCTTTAAGATCCCTTCAAGTTCTAAATCTATGATTTGTCCATTTTTGCATTCTAGACCTCTCTATTTTTCTTTCCCATCTCTATTAAAGACCACAAAATAGAATGAAGCTTGGTTTTGACTATGTAGTGTATTCATTGAATAGATCTTGAAGCTCCCTGTTCTTAATTTTAAAAGGGAATGGTTAAAAATAATAAATTTTTATTTTTAAAAGGATCCATTTGGCTTTTTACTTATATGACCATCTATTCATGTTTTTTCCCCACATAGATCCAAGTCCCTTGAACAATGTCTCACTTCTGTTCTAGAAAAAGGAAAAAAAACAAAAAGGTTAATTGTAGAATTCAACAGCTAAACTCAATAAGTCATCTAGTCCATTCTCCTGCCTCCATATACTCAGAAATTCTTACAAAGCTTCAAGGAAAGAAATTCAATACCTATAATATAGTCCAATATCTTATATCCTTCACAAACAGAATGTTCTTCTCTTTGTTTTACCCCTGGGCCCTTCTCACAAACGTATTCTATCTATAGGAAAGATAAAGAGACATCTCTCATTCTGGTCAGGCTTATGATGGAAGTCCTGAGATCATCTGCTCTGATGGAGGCAGACAATGACCGTCATTACATTGGTAAGGTTGACTATTCGTAATAACATGAACAATTTCCATCAATATCAGGCAGATGTCACCATCAGGCTAACTCAGGAGGAAAGAACTGTCCCATTCATCATGAGGGTAAATTATCCTAATAAAGCAATTAAGAGGATGCTTTTTAGGTAATTTACAGTAAGGGACTTCCTAATCATTGGCATAATAATACACAACTGTGAGTTGAGCTTTCAATCAGATCATTTTGCAAAAGAGAATTGGCCTCCACGCCACATTTCTTCTTGGTCCTCAGAGTTTGTCTCCAGGAAGTCAGTTCCCTCCTCATGACAGTTGGTTGAATCATGCTTGCATTTGCATTTTTTATTTTCCTGTTATAAGCTCTCTAAAGAGTAGGGACAATATCTCAATTTGATTTGTGTAGCGAACAGCCCAGCATCAACATACTTAAATCTTCTAGGCTTAAGGCACAAACATCTGGTCTTTCAATTTTCATAGCAAATTCCTTCTACCCCTGCTGGATCCTCCATATAAAGTGGAGATCCCTGGACTCCCCTTCCCTCCCTCCTCCCTGTCCCCAATCTCACAAACTTTGTCCTCTGTTTGAAAAGAAATATAAAAACTATCAATTTCCTTAATGAATTCAAATGCTTTTTGGATGTTTATTCACTTGTGATACTGACTTTTCTTGTCTTTGAGTGTTGTGGACTAGACTGTAAACTCCCAGTAGGCAAGGACCTTTCCTGTGTCACTTATGTCAACATGGCACAGGGCTATCGAAAAAGACGGCAATGGTCATGTTAGGAGTAATCAGATACTAGAGAGTCTGAAATGTCAAGGATCTTTTGATTAATTAAATGAAAGAAGTTTCATATAAAGAGCAGGATTTTTAAATTTGGTTTGGTGCAGAAGCATAAATTTGACAGGAACACATGTTTCCTGGCACAAAATGCTCTTTGGGGTGCTTTGGACAAGTCTTAATGAATAAATGAGGCTTAGAAATCCCTCAGTGTGGAAGTGTGACGTGAATCTGACTCAGATAGCTCAGATCCAGCAGCAATTAAAGAAGGAAAGAGTAGCAATAATAACACAAACATGGACAAGCCTAAACCCTATACGTTTAACTAAGGATTTGTCGATAGCATCATCTAATTGCATTGGGGAGCTATGAAACACCTAAATGTGGTCATTGCTATGTGGAGCCAATTTGAGTCACTGGAACTTTGGAGATGTTAATTGTGCAGGAGAGACGAATGATCATTTAGCTCTGGCTGTAGGGGCCATAGTAACCTGGCTAAAAGACAATATGAAATGAATGTGTGTGTGTGTGTGTGTGTGTGTGTGTATGTGTGTGTGTGTGTGTGTGTGTAGTTGTCTTTATTATAAATAATTCCAATAACAAAAATAATAATAGCTGGCATTTATTTTGGGCTTTAAGATTCATGAAACACTGGCTCCCAGCCTTGCCATATATCAATTCTTGCAAATCAAAACCAGTGAGTAATCCTTCTTATGAGTCCCTATGTTTAGATACAGCCTTTGGGAAGCCTTCATGATAGATGAAATGTCATCTGCCTTGTTTCCAAGAACTAATAAGGCCAAAGGCTAAACCAGTCTTCAAGGCAGATCCCAAAGACAAGCCAGTACCCTAAGTCTGGAGTGAATTTTTAAAATTAATCAATCAATCAGCAAATATTTACTAAGCATTATCTATGAGAGGCACTGAGCTAGGCAATGGGAATTGAAGTGAAAAGAAGAATAGTCCTCGCTTTTGAGTAGTTCACATTCTATATATTTCATAAAGAGATGGCTCTTCTCCTTGCCAATGCAATATCCTCTCCATAGAGTACGGTGTTTTTTAAACATAAATGTCTCTTGGTTCTACTCATTTCACTTTGTATCAGTTCATATAAGACTTCCCAGGTTTTTCTGAAACTGTCCTGCTCATCATTTTTATTACACAATAGTATTCCATCACAATCACATACCACAACTTATTCAGTCATTCCCCAGTTGATGGGCATCCCCTCAGTTTCCAGTTCTTTGACACCATGAAAAGTGTCCTGTGAATATTTTGGTATAGATGAAGTTTTTCTATCCGGGTCCAGCCGGATACAACCGCGAGGCCCGTGAATCAGCCACCTGAAAAAACCATAGGGAGAGAAAGGAGAGACCAAGCACGCAAGAAAGACAAAATCAATCTAATAGTGTCAAGGCTCATTTATTGTGTGCAAGGGGTGAGTTTATATGCTTCTAGGGCTGGGGTAAGGAATTTTCCGATAGTTTCAGGCCGTTGGTCTTGCCACGCCTATCCCGGATGAAGTTGGATAAGTTCCTATTCCTAACATAAGTTTTGTTTCTCGGGAAACCCTTCACTAAGTTTTGTTTCTATGGTTTTTAGGTTTCGATCCTTGGTCTCTGACAATTCCCCCTTTCTTTTCTTTTAAAGAGGCAATTTAGCCAGGTCCGCAGCGATGGCCCCTGTCTTAGGCTACACAGGGGGAGTTAATTGGCCATCAAGGGTCAAGGACCTGTGCTAATCCCGTCATTGGGTTACCGCCCTGCTGGTGAAATGAAGACGGTCACTGTCAGGCGAGATGTGTGGCCTTTCAGTGTCTGTTATTTCTATGCGATGGTATTGGACCATAGGGTACTTAGTGAGGGCTGAGTCAATTCTCATTTTGATAAATCCGGTCAGGCGTTGGAAAGCCCAAGGGCCAAAGGTGAGAACTAGAAGGAAGATAATAAGGGGGGCTAAGATGGTGGGGATCAGGGTAGAAAGCCAAGGGGAACCTTTTAGGAGATTGTTAAACTATCCTTCCTGAGCCTCGGCCTCCCTTTTTCTTAGGGCAAGGCGTTCTCGTAATTTTGCCATAGATTCTCTTACAATGCCGGTATGGTCGGCGTAAAAACAACATTCTTCTTTCAGGGCTGCGCATAGTCCGCCCTCTTTCAAAAAAAGGAGGTCGAGACCTCGCCTATTCTGCAGGACCACTTCTGAAAGAGAAGTGAGGGACTGTTCCAAGGCCGTGACAGACTTCTCCAATGCTTCTAAGTCAGAGGTCATAGCCATATGGAGAGCGGCCAGATGTTGGGCCTTTAGGAGGGCGGTGGTGTCGGTGCCAATGCCGGCGGCGAGACCACCAACTCCTAGGAGGATAGCTAGAGTAACAAAGGGCTCTCTACGCATTCTAGGGGACGGGGAGAGAAGTGACAGGGCAGTAGTGCCGGTGACGGGGTTAAAGATGACCCAGGTCTGCTGCACCAGGTGGTGTGGGCTGGAGGCTGCAGACGACAAGCAGGCGTAAAGGAGCAGAGCCAAGGCAAAAGGAGCTGTCAGGGCCATCTCCCGTGATTCCTGAAAGAAAGCAGAGAGAAGGTTCCCAGGGACAGGCCCTGGAAAGGAGGGGTTAAAGAGGAGGGCAAGGGGGAGGCGAAGAGCAGGGGGCGTCGATCGTCTTAATCATTCGAGATGGGACCCAGCGGGCGTTGTTTTCAGCAGAATCAAAAACACAAGCGGAGCCTTTACCCCAAGTGAGGACGGGGTCAGGACTGTGCCAACGCCCAGTTAGGGGGTCACACCAAAGGACTTTTGCCAGATTGGATGTGGAATGTGGATGCCATTGGCGGTCAGCAGCGGAACGCCCCTCCGCATCCAGTGTGAGGAAGTTAAGAACCAAAAGGGCATGTGCAAGAAGCAGGGTCTGATTGCCACACAATGGGTAAAGGGTTTCTTGGGACTTGGGTTTAAAAAGGGTGTTCTTAAGGGTTTCATTTGCTCGTTCAACAATGCCTTGTCCTTGTGGGTTGTAGGGGATTCCTGTAACATGCTTTATGCCTAACTGAGAACAGAATTGTTTAAAGGCCTGGCTGGTATAGCCGGGGCCATTATCTGTTTTGAGGGAGAGGGGTTTTCCCATCATGGACATAGCAAGGAACATATGCTTGATAACATGCCTGGTGGCTTCGCCAGGCTGTGCAGATGCAAAAAGAAAACCGCTAAACGTGTCGATGGAAACATGGATATACTTGAGTTTAGCGAAAGAAGGGACGTGGGTGACGTCCATTTGCCATAGGTGGCCGGGGAAAAGGCCGCGGGGGTTAATCCCTAGATGGGGTTCAGGCAAAAGAGTAACACAAGAAAATTTAGTACAAGAGAAACTGATATTAAACCTTAACATTTAGGTATCTTTGCTAACATACTTCATCTCCAGAAATCATTCTTGGATAAGAATTGATCCTTCTAGGAAGTTTGATTCCTAAGTTGTTTGCAGAGTTGACAAGTGATGTTTCTGTTACAAAATATCCTTTTGCAAAGCTCACATTAATAGGACATCTATGAATACTTGAATTATTATTTTACAAATAAATTTCTTTATCTCCCAGATTCTGGAGGAAATCCAGAAAGTTTTGGGTTATATTTCCAAGCTCAAGATCCAATACTTCAATTGTGGTAAACTAAAGCTGCAAGCTACAAGTCATCTATCACTAACTTCATCTACTTCTCAAAGCATGTTCCCTAACAATTTGATAATTTCCAATTATCTACCTAATAGGTTTTTTGGGGAAATGGAAACTTTAATTGTACAATTTGCCTCATGTGCTGATTATGGGACTTGTCACAAAAAACAAACAGGGAAAACATTTCCTCATATCCCTACAAGACTGATCACTCAGTTATTCTTACATATTTTGGTAATAATTAACATCTCACACTTTAGTCACAAAACCTGGATTAAGGAACAGGAGTGCTGGATTGAGTAGCTCCATAGTAAATATAAAACAGGGCTGTATTATCTCCTGAAACAGATATTAGTTTGAACTCCATAACTTACAGATAACTTTAAGTCCTTTAGCAATCTTTCAGTATATAAACAAAATGAATTTCAGAGCATTTACTCTTATTCCTTTCAAACCTCTCTTTAAAACAGAATATAATAGAATCTCCAGTTTAGTTTCCTTTTACTTCAAAACATTGCTACATAGCTGATCAAAAACCATCAAGATTATTCTGATTCATCATTTTTTGTGTCTATTTTGCACTAGAATTCACACCTATTATTTATTTATCCATTAGAAACTCTATCTTTTGAAAATTACCAAATTCTTAGAACCTCTATTATTAAAACCCATGCATAGATTAACCACTTTAAAAACTTCTTGTGTATCATGATTACTTGCTGCTAGTTCTGACAGCACATACATTAAAAGAACATCTCATTTGAAATATCCCAAGTTAGATTCTGGAATAAGTTCTCTAACATTACAACTTTTTTTTTTTTTGTTACTACAATAAATAAATTACATTGTACCATATCAAAAATCATTAGCAATCCTCAACCCTTAAAATCAGTTCTTACATGAAAAATACTTCTAATTGTGGAGTAAAATCTCCCTTTTGTCTTAAGACTTAATTTTAAGTTGTCACAGTATATGTTATTTGCTTTATAAATTTCCAAACCATATTTCCTTTGTATTAACTGTCTTTTATTCTCTATGATATCTGCAATTTCTCTTTTTATTTTAAATTTATGCTCCAATTGTGGTGAATTAGGGAAACCTGAATTTTTGCACAATCATTATTGATGTTATAAAGTTGCTATTAGCTTCTTGTTCATTTTTTCACTTTACAGAGCTAAGCTGGCAAGTCACACTTGATTGGTCACTGTACCTCTCTGAGTCTGTTCACATGAAGCTATTCTACATGTTTATTCTTACCCATAATAATATTTTTTTCTTTAAACAAATTGCATGTTATTCCTTAGATCATGAATTTCTTCTAATACATTGCACATGCTTTTAAAATAATTTTATATCCTAATAAATTACAATGCTGTCCAAATTTTTTATATTCATAGTATACTAGATTCCTAATGCAAAAATATTATTTTTGAATTACCAAAATTTGAAACCCTAATGTTAATTATATTTTTACCTATTACTTAATATGATGGTACAGATCTTAGAGTAACAATTTTACATGTTCATATGTTTTCCCTAAATTCAGTTCGATAAGCATTTTTGGTAAGTCTGATCATTCCTACACTGCAAATCCTAATAGATAGCTTTTCAATATAAGTTTTGTGCATTCTTAAATTTAACAGAAATTCCATTTTTAACTAGTAGTCAATGAATTTACACAATACCATCAGTACCTATTCAGTTCCTTAGCAAATATATACTCTAATGGGTAGAGAAAGGTCCATGAGTTTGGGGGAGAATGGGCAACGATTTTTAGCTTCTCATAGCTACTTCCTGCTGAACTGGGGCGGCGTGGATGATTCGCTCTCAACAAATAATTTTCTCATGGACCAGTCTCTGTCTAAAGGGATCTAATTTTGAAATGTAAGCCAATTGCATTGTTCTAATAATCTTTAAGTTAAATTTTTCACTAACATCAGTTTGATTAATGTTAGGTTGAACTCATGGTTGTTTAAAGAAGCTTTTTCACTCTGGGTTAAGCACTGAGCAAGACTGATGGTTTTTATTTATTTTTTGCTAGCTAGGAAAGTTAAGTTGCACTTCTATACTTCTGTACACAACTAAGAATCATTGCTTTCTTTCTCAATAAGTTTTTCTTAGATTGCATTTTAGAATCTTTTGTAATTTTCATTAGATATATGTCTCAGTACTTAACCTGTTGATAGAATTTGGTGATGGGATCAAATTTGTCCCTTTTTCTGTCTTTTGATTTCCATGTTCCCTTTCTCATGGCCAGTGAGAAATGGAAGGAGAAATGTTTGACAGATTAGTTTGTTTAACTCTTGCCTTAATAAGAGCAGAGAATAAGATTTCTTTTAACCAATTAAATTATCTTAGAGTTTAAGACATTCAGAAATTACAATGTTATTTTCTGAATTTCTCTAACACCTCCGTCTGTCTTCCCCATTCCTCCGGAACGAATGAAGAAGAGAGAGAGATTTATTTTTTCCAACCTGTAACCCTCCCATTGTGATCACAGACAAACAACATACAACACACAGACTGATCAAGGACACAGTTCCCGGGCATATCACACACACTCTGACAATTATAAACCATAAATTATATAAACTAGATTTTTCTTTTCATCCTGGCAAAAGATCAATTGTTACAATTCATATCTCCATGACTAAAGAATTCTGTGAAAAAGAATGAGTCAGAAAAGGGTTAATTCTTAACAAGGAGCTGGCTGACATATGATGAATTTTGTTTCTTAATTACCTTTCTTCATGCTTCAATAAGTATCCTAAAATAAATACACTTTTGCTTCTTCACTTTTCTGTGAAGTGGGATTCTGATACCTGCCTGAATAATTCCAGGTAAGGGGGTGGATCCCTGGGCCATGTAGAATAAGCCAGGGGCAACGTTCCTCTATGAAGCAGAAGAACTTAAACAAATTTTTCTTTTTTACTCTAATGCCTCTCTCCCTGAGACTATCCTTCAGTTCCTTAACGAACTGGGGCTTCCTTAGAGAGTGTTTTCCCCATTATTCATTCACGCTGTCGTAACAATCACTTCCCCAAGTTCTAACCACTCATGCATTCATTCATTCAGGGGCACACATTCCAAGGTTGAGCCTAAATGCCTATGGGGGATGGGACGACCTACCCTGCCTCAAGGCTGTCTTGCTCAGCCTCTACCGTTTCTTTGTCCGCGGAATGTGTTCCTCAGTCATCCCGTAAGCTGTCTTCGTCGTGCCCCGCGTTGGGCGGCAGATATCCGGGTCCAGCCGGATACAACCGCGAGGCCCGTGAGTCAGCCACCTGAAAAAACCATAGGGGGAGAAAAGAGAGACCAAGCACGCAAGAAAGACAAAATCAATCTAATAGTGTCAAGGCTCGTTTATTGTGTGCAGGGAGTGAGTTTATATGCTTCTAGGGCTGGGGTAAGGAATTTTCCGATGGTTTCAGGCCGTTGGTCTTGCCACGCCTATCCCGGATGAAGTTGGATAAGTTCCTATTCCTAACATAAATTTCGTTTCTCGGGAAACCCTTCACTAAGTTTTGTTTCTATGGTTTTTAGGTTTCGTTCCTTGGTCTCTGACATTTTTCTATTTTTGATTCTTGGGAGATAGGTGCTATTATTATTCTTATTTGATAGGTAAGAAAACTGAGGCAAACAGAACAAATGACTGCTCTAGGATAGCATGGCTAATAAATGTCTGAAGCTGGATTTGAACTCAGATCTTCCTGACTTTATCCATTGCACCACCTAGCTACCTGAATGTATGTATAAACATGTATATACATATATACATATATATGTGTGTATATATATATATATATATATATATATATATATATATATATATATGTAGTGTATGATTGTATATATTCCAGCAGGTGAGAGATGAAATGAGGAAACAAAGGTTCAATCTTGAAGTACATATGCATATGTGTTTATATGCAAGTGAGTGTACATATATATAAATGCATGTGTGTTTATATATATATATATATATATACAGTAGTGGGATCATGGGATCATAGGGTCCAAAATTGTAAACATTCTTGTCATTTTCACAAATAATTCCAAATCGTTTTCCAGAACAGTTGGACCAATTCGTAGCACCACCTACAATGTATTAGTGCATCTGTCACCCTCAGGAGCTACAGAGCTTTTGTAGAAACCTTGAATCCATATGTAAATCCACAAATAAGTAAATATGCCTTCCATACACGGATTGAGTAATGTCTCACACTTTTATGTATCACTGCTTTTGCCATCCCATGGTGTCTTAGGCAAGGGATCCTAATAACACAAGTACTATCAACTGTAGGTCTGTACAATTTTGCATGTTAAAAAATCCTCAAACCACTGCCTTGAGTCCTTAATATCAGATAAGATTCTTTCACAATTAAAGAGGGAAGGAGGGAGGGGGACCTAGGCCCAAAGACTGGGCCCTTCCTCAAATCCATAAACCTTGGCCCATCTGGCTTCCCTGTTTCCCTCCATTCCTACCCTGCATCCACACCCTCCCTCACAGCCCTAGATTTCCCTCAGCATCTCCTCTTCTTCCCAACTAGTGATCTCTGCTTTCTGATCAGCAAGTCATTTAGGGAAAAGCCTTTTTAATTAAGAGGAGAGCAACAAATTATTGAATCCAAGTCATTTATAACCCCACCATCTGGTCACTGATCCTTCCAGCTCCACTCCCCCTGTAAGTCAGCATAGGATTAAAAAATGGTAAAGAACACGGGAGAGGGGAGACTCATCTCTCTCTGATCTGAGTAAGAGGTCCATCCTTTTTAGAGACACGGGGATTGGACCAGAAGATGACTGGTCAAGCCTGCAGCCCATATTTGTGGGGGTTGGGAATTTCATTGCTAGAGAGAGGAAACAAAGATTTATAGTTGTTGTTCCTTCACTCCTATCCTGACCTTGGTGCTTGTTTCTATGATCACAGGATCATAGAGTTAGGTCTGAAAGAGGCTATAGGAAACCACTGAGTCCAACCTCCTCATTTTACAGATAGGGAAACTGAGATATAGAAAGGTTATGTGATCTGCCCAAGGTCATGTAGATAATAAGTATCTGAGTCAAGATTTGAACCCAGGTATTTCTGACTCCAGCAAATCCAGTTTCCTATTCATTATAACATGCTACCTCTCCCATGATGCAACCTGGGATGACCCAGGATAGTGTTACTTCTATTAAGTTCTGATTTTTTAGAAAACTCTTACATTCTGTCTTGGTAACAATTCTAAGACAGAAGGGCAAGGGCTAGGCAAATAGGGGTAAGTGACTTGCCCAGGGTCACACAACTAGGAAGTGTCTGAGGCCAAATTTGAACCTATGTCTTCCTGACCCCACACTTGATACTTTATCTACTGTGCCTCCTAGCTGCCCCTGGGACTTCTTTTCTATAATAGCAAAGACACTCAGAAATGCCACCATGCCCCACTACTACTTTCTTCTTTCCCAAATTTGGCATTGGTTTAAGATATTTTTCAATCGATCAATCAACAAGTATTTATTGCTACTAGTACTGTTCTAGGTGTTAGGGATGGAAATGCAAAAAATGAAAAAGGCCCTACTAGAAAAGAGCTTCTAAGGAAAGGTCCAAACTTAAAATACTGTGCTCCACTTGGGGATATGGGGAACTTTAGATCAATTAATCAGTCAATAATCAATAAACATTCAAGCACTTCTTGATTGATTAATAATCAATCATTAAGCATTTATTAAGTACCTATTATATACCAAGCAGTGGGCTATGGGCAAGGAGGAGTAGGAAGGTACCCTGTCCCAGGGGAATGCTGGATTTTTGCAAAGAAGTCTTCTTTGCAAGCAGTGTAGCTAATGAGAAATGAAGAGAAAAATAATGTCGAGTTCCCTCTTTAAATGGATATTCTTGGGGGTGAGATTAGGTTTAGATCAATATCTCACACCCTACTCCAAGATAAACTCAGAATGGGTAAATGATTTGAAAATAAAGAAGGAAACTATAAGTAAATTAGGTGAACACAGAATAGTATTTGTCAGATCTTTGGGAAAGGAAAGATATTAAGACCAAGCAAGAGTTAGAAAAAATTAGAAAATGTAAAATAAATAATTTTGATTACATTAATTAAAAAGGGTTTGTACAAACAAAACCAATGCAACCAAAACTAGAAGGGAAGCAACAAATTGGGAAAAAATCTTTATAACAAAAACCTCTGACAGAGGTCTAATTATTCAAATTTATAAGGAGCTAAATCAATTGTACAAAAATATCAAGCCATTCCCCATTTGATAAATGGGCAAGGGACAAGAATAGGCAATATTCAGATAAAGAAATCAAAACTATCAATAAGCACATGAAAAAGTGTTCTAAATCTCTAATAATTAGAAAAGTGCAAATCAAAACAACTCTTAGAAACCACCTCACACCTAGCAGATTGGCTAACTTGACAGCAAAAGGAAGTAATAAATGTTGGTGGGGATGTGGCAAATTTGGGACATTAATGCATTGCTGGTAGAGTTCTTAACTGATTCAACCATTCTGGATGGCAATTTGGAACTATGCCCAAAGAACTCTAAAAGACTGCCTGCCCTTTGATCCATCAAAATGCCCAAAATTAATTAAATAAAAAATTCTAAGAAAGAAATTAAATAAATAGATATCCTGGGGATAACTTCCTAAAACCTCAGTTTCCTCATTTGAAAGATGGGGACTTGAATCAGATATCTTTCTCACAAGGCTGTCATGAGAAATCTCTTTGTAAACAATAAAGTACCATATATATTTGAACTATAATTAGTGTGGGTTGTTATAGAGAGGTGCCATGTTTAAGGGTGTCCTTGATGAAGATACGAGAAGTGAAGTCAGATTTTTGTAGATGATTTTCTGTAGCAGACCATATCTTTATAGGCATAAAATAAACTGAGAGATATAAAAAATATAAGAACTCATATTTTTCACTTGCTGATAGGGGCAGATATATGGCTTAATGGATAGAGAGCCAAGCCTGGAGAGGGGAGGTCCTGGGTTCAAATGTGGCTTCACACACTTCTTAGTTGTTTGGCTTTGGGCAAATCACTTAACCCCCATTATCTTTACCTTATTGCTCTTCTGCTTTGGAACCAATAGACAGTGTAGATACTAAGATGGAGTAAGGAGTGGGTTTTTTTTTTCTCTTTGTTTTTTCATTTTATTTTTAAATTTTATTTAATTAATTTAGAATATTTTTCCATGGTTACAAGATTCACATTCTTTCTCTCCCCTCCCCCTAACCCCCTTCTATAGCCAATACGCAATTCCACTGGGTTTTACATGTGTCATTGATCAAGACCTATTTCCATATTATTGATAGTTGCACTAGGGTGATCTTTTAGAGTCTACATCCCAAATCATGTCTGCATCAACCCATGTGTTCAAGCAGTTGTTTTTCTTCTGTGTTTCCTCTCCTGTAGTTCTTCCTCTGAATGTGGGTAGCATTCTTTTCCATAAATCCCTCAGAATTGTCTTGGATCATTGCATTGCTGCTAGTATAGAAGTCCATTACATTCAATTTTACCTCAGTGTATCGGTCTCTGTGTACAATGTTCTCCTGGTTCTGCTCCTTTCACTCTGCATCAATTCCCAGAGGTTGTTCCAGTTCACATGGAATTCCTCCAGGTCATTATTCCTTTGAGCACAATAGTATTCCATCACCAGCAGATACCACAATTTGTTCAGCCATTCCCCCAATCGAAGGACACCCCCTCATTTTCCAATTTTTTGCCACCACAAAGAGCGCAGCTATAAATATTTTTGTGCAAGTCTTTTTTAAGGAGTGGGTTTTAAGCATTCAATTGGGGCAGCAAGGTGGTTTATTGGATAGAGAGCAAGACCTGGAGACAGGAGGTCCTGGGTTCAAATGTGACTTCATACTTTCTAGATGTGTGACCCCGGGCAAGTCACTTAAAACCCTAATTGTCTAGCCCTTACCACTCCTCTGCCTTAAAATTGATACTTAATATCAATTTTAAGACAAGGTATGGGTTTTTTAAAAACTCTAAATACTATGTCTCTTCCAACAGTATCTCCTGTGTATATATTAAGATTGTTAAAGATCCCTTCATAAATACAACCACAGAGATGGCTTTGTTCAATGACCCTCTGGTTATAAATATTGAGTAGAAATTAAAACAGAGATATGTTTGTTAAAAGTATCCACCACAGTTACAATGAGACTAAGGGAGAATCTAAATGGAAAGGGGATTCCACATAGAGAGTAAAATCTGCCCAAATTGTACTTATTGCATGAAGCCCTAGATAGCTGTCCCACATCTCCTATGGGAGCCATGACGACTCAGGAGACAGACCTGACAATTCACAGAGGAAAAACCAAGTGGATGAAAGTCCAGACTGGATGAAGAGTGTATCCATCATGCAGGTGAATAACTAGCTCATTGAATTAGTCTATCAGAATATATAGGTTAAACTAGCAAAGACATGAAAACATACGGACAGCTAAGTGGGGTGATGGATAGAGCACTAAGCCTACAATCAGGAAGACCTGAGTCCAAATCCAGCCTCAAACACTTACCAGCTTTGTGACTTTGGGCAAGTCATTTATCCCTGTTTGCCTCAGTTTTCTCTTCTGTAAAATGAGCTGGAGAAGGAAAAGGCAAACTGCTCCAAGGATCTTTGCCAAGAAAACCCCAAATGGGGTCACAGAATTACACATGACTGAAATGACTGAACAACAGCCACAGAGTACAATATATGAACAGTGCCCTGGGCTCAGAATTGAAGAGGAAGAAAAAGAGTAGGCTGTATTTCATTTGGGAAATGGCCATTCACTCACACATCTTTTAAATAACAATATCTATCCAGTGATGCTACATGGCTGTAATTCATGGAATACTGTAATTTTCAAAGAATTTAAATTGTCCCAAAGGGCAACATAAAGCTATATGGTGAGCATAAGTCAATTGCAGCATATTGGCAGTAATAACATTTCCCCTTTTAATTTCTTTTTTTTTATTAATGCATTGCCACAAGTTAACACTGCTTTTTTCTTTTTTAATTAATGCTTTTCAATGAACAAAATTGATTTACTTTTCCTTGCACATATACACCCATCACTGAAGAAATAAAACTCTTCTCACCAAAACACAGTCAATTAAAAAAATACTATAAAGTGTGAGTCTAAAAAATATATCTCTTTCAGTTCTCTGAGTCCATTACCCCTCTATCCAAAGATGGGTAGCATGCTGCATTGCTGGTTCTCTGGAGTCATGGTTTTGCCAGTGATAGCTTGCCCTTAAAAGTAGCACAAAATGCAACTCCAGGAAATTTAAGCTCAGAAAAGGAGATAGGCAGGATATGTAATGAGAGAGAGATAACAAATAGGCAATCCAAAATCTTTGTGGTACCCAAGGAATGTTAAAGGACTTAAAGGAAGGTATCTAGAACATCAATTAATTATTTTCTAGAGGATTTAATGGAAGGGCATGGAATTACCCAGAATGAGAAGGCATAAATAGATTGCATTCTGTATCACTGAAGAAAGTCCTCAAATCAGTGAAATAATAGCTCCATGAAAGCATTATCAAAGAGCAAGGAACTTATATGATTTGACCTAGAGAAAAGGCTTGGAAACACCAGGGGAGGGAACAGGAGAGAATGATGATTTTCAGATCTTTAAAGGATTATTTATTACACCTGGAAATACAACAGATGTTGTTGATGTTGTTCTTAACTGTGTTTTCATAGTTGTTGGCACCACACTGTAGTGAACATTGTAAATGTACTTTATTACCCCTTTAGAATTTAGCTACTGAAAGCATGAGCCATTCCTTTGAGTTTCTATGTATTTCTTTCTTTAAAACAAACCAAAAAAAAAAAATCCAAACCTTACCCTCTGCCTTAGACTCAATATTGAGTATTGGTTCTGAGGAAGAAGAGCATTAAGGGCTAGGCAATGGGGGTTATGTGACTTGCCCAAGGTCATACAGCTAGGAAGTGTCTGAGACTACATTTGAATCCAGGACCTCTCCTTTCCAGGCTTGGTTCTCAATACATTGAGCTGCCTAGTTGCCTCCCCCCTCCACACCCCATATTTCTATGTATTTCTAAGTTGTTCCTGTAGCTAGTAGGTTCTTAGCAAATGTTTGAATGAGGCCCCGTAGCATATTTATGTAGATCAGAGTAAGGTAGGCTATTCTTAACAGAAAGCTGTCAGCCTATGGACATTTCCAATGAACAGTGAGCATTCTTCTTGATCTCAGTAGTACTGTTAAGCTGATGAGTTATGGGGAAGATGATGAAGAGTGAAAGCCAACACCACAGGCAGAGAGTCACTCCCCACTTTGTTGAGGTATTCTATTCTGCTCCAAGATTTCCTTTTCAGGTCCCAGGTGAATTTAAAGGAGAGAGTTGGGAGAGTCTAAGGTTACAACAAGAATATTTTAATCAACTGTTGATGATTGATAAAGACATTAAAACCAGCAGGATATTATTTTAACATAGTTCTCAGAAGGAGGAAGAAAGTGATGCCTGCTCAAAGTGATGTCCACCACAGTTACCCCCGACATCCTTTAAACCAGTGATTCCCAAAGTGGGCACCACCGCCCCCTGGTGGGTGCCACAGTGATCCAGGAAGGTGGTGATGACCACATTTTTTTTTGTATTACATTCTATTCTGAGTTCAGTAAATAGTTTCATAATTTCCAGGGGGCGCTAAAGTAATATTTTTTCTGGAAAGGGGGCGGTAGGTCAAAAAAGTTTGGGAACCACTGCTTTAAACCAAGAAGTGCTGAGGGAAAGGGGTCCACTGATCCATACATAAGGATCACTATGGGCTGAAAGTTGACTTAGTTTTAAAATATGTTATCTATGCTTCGTTTTGTTTTTATTTAGTTTACTATTTTCCCAAATACATTTTAATTTGGTCCTGGTCTCACTCAGAAGTGTTGTGGGCTAAGTGTTTGACACCTCAGCTCTAAACAAGCTATTTCTTTGAGTCTGACGCTGGTTCACATAATAAATGATGCCCTCCATTGTTTGATGGTAATTCTCAAAAACTAAGCTGCTGGTGTTAGACAAAGATTGAAATACCCTGCAAAACAACAACAACAACAACAACAACAACAACAAACTGCTCTTCTGATGCAAAGATTGGCATGAATATTTCCAGCTACTTATCACTGCATCTGCCAACATAGACAACATAAAAACAGAAAGGTTGAGTCATTTTTCTTTCCAGGGTTCATAGTTTTTGGGTTTTCTTCCTTCCTTCCTTCCTTCCTTCTGTTTCTTTCTTTCTTTCTTTCTTTCTTTCTTTCTTTCTTTCTTTCTTTCTTTCTTTCTTTCTTTCTTTTTCTCCT
>NC_058132.1:612871072-612907496 GCF_016433145.1 Gracilinanus agilis | reverse complement strand
CTTCCTTCCTCCCTCCCTCCCTTCCTTCCTTCCTTCCTTCCTTCCTTCCTTCCTTCCTTCCTTCCTTCCTTCCTTCCTTCCTTCCTTCCTCCCTTCCTTCCTTCCTTCCTTTTTTCTTCCCACCTCCCCTGGGTCTTTCTTGCTGCCATTGTTTTTCTTTTCTGTTGTCTTTCTTAGTTGGTACAATGGAGAACCACAAATGTGGAAGAGCAGTGGGGGTGGGGATGGGCAGAGGCTAGGGAAAGATACTCTGATGAGTATAGGAATGACGGAGTGGTTTCACAGATGAGAGAAAGGAGGCCAAGTTGGAAGTGAGCCCAGAAAGGAAAAAAAAAAGATGCTGGCAAGCACATACTCTATAGCTGTAGCTACACCACCCCCATTTATAATATAGATACTGTATTGTGTGTGCATATAATATCTATAACTATCTTAAGAGCAAAATAAGAAGTGTGTGCATATTGGGGTGGGCTGGCTGATGACTGAATGTTCAAATGTAAATATAGTATTTGGTGATCTCATTGAATGAAACTGTTAGGAAAAGCATATCTGAAAAAAGCTTGAGGAAAGATTGTTTAACTAGAACTAGGCAGAGGCAATGTGGCCCACTGAATATATTACAAGAAAGCCCCATCCTTGCCATTTCTGGCCCTGTCACTAATTAGCTATGTGACCTTGAGTAATCCATTTCTCTAGGACTCATTTTCCCCATTTGTAAAATCAGAGGATTGGACTAAGATGACTTCAAAAGTCTCTTCTAACTTGAATGTCCTAAGATTTAATTCTTTTAACACTCCTCCTCTCTTCAGGCAGTGATAGAAAAGAAGAATTATAAGAAGTTTTTGACTATAAATGAATATGTTCTACACTAACAAGAGATGTAACTCTGGGCAATTGCTTTCTCTTTCTAGGACTCATTTCCATTTTCAGATTAAGAGGTTGGACCATTGGACACATGATTTAAATCTTTCTGAGTCTCACTTTCTTCATTGTAAAATCTAAAAGTTATAATTTCTAAGTTTTCTTCCTGCTCTGATGAATATGTGAAAGGAGTGTGATTCTAGGGCAGGGCTCCTTTTCCATTGGAAGTATAGTTTGGACCTCATTATGTCATTCATATGAAGTTCCTTTTAAAAAATCTTCAGAGATCATTCTAATGTTCCAACCAATGTTGTGTACAAAGGATACATTCGATAAATATTTGTGATGACTTTTCTCCTCTTTCCCTTCCTGCAGGCACTAAGTACAACTCAAAACAATAGTTTCTTCCCTTTATATATGTAGAACTCATGCATGCATGTGTACACACATAGTCATAAAACCAAGAGATTAGATCTGCAACTCTCATTTGAAAATGGATTTCATTCAAATATAATCATATTTCATATATAGGAGAAAGGGAAGTATAGATGAAATTATCTGTAGGGACCATTCCAACCCCATGAATTCCTGATTCTGTAATGATTAATGATATCTCACCCTGGGAATAATTATGGTCATTTATCCTAGTTTGTGTCCATTTTGCTATGAATGGATCTATCTCATCACAATGAAGAAGCTGGATAATTATGCTCAATTTCTTGGCCCATAGTTTCTCATTGGTCACTTTGTATATATAGAGGGTGACTTTAATTTTTAGGCTTTAGTAGCTCAAATATGTGTTCATATTTGAAAATCAGGAAAGTAGAGGTTAACAGTACTTTTTTTTTTTTAAACCCTTGTACATCAGTGTATTGTCTCATAGGTGGAAGAGTGGTAAGCGTGGGCAATGGGGGTCAAGTGACTTGCCCAGGGTCACACAGCTGGGAAGTGGCTGAGGCCGGGTTTGAACCTAGGACCTCCTGTCTCTAGGCCTGACTCTCACTCCACTGAGCTACCTAGCTGCCTCCTCAACAGTACTTTTTGTACAGATTTATAGCTCCTTGGTTTTCTCATCTGTAAAATGATGAAAATAATAAATGTAATACCTCAAGAAGCATTGTGAAATAATGAAGAGTGAGCTGGCCTCTGAGTCAGGAAGACCTGAGTTTTCTTCCTTCCTTCTTTCCCTTCTTTTTCTTCCTTCCTTCCTTCCTTCCTTTCTTCCTTCCTTACCTTCTGTCTTAGAATCAATACTGTGTATTGGTTTTAAGGAGAAGGCAGTAAGGGCTAGGCAATGGGGGTTAAGTGGCTTGCCCAGGGTTACATCTTTCTATTTTTCCATCGTTATATGATTCATGTTCTTTCCAACCCCTTTTCCCTCCACCCTCCCAGAGCCAACAAGCAATTCCAGTGGGTTATACACGTATTATCCTCAATACCTATTTTCATATTATTCATTTTTATAATAGAGTAAACTTTTAAAAACCAGAGCCCCAAATCCTATACTCATATAAACAAGTGATAAATCATACATTTTTCTTTTTTGTTTCTACTCCCACAGTTTTTTCTCTCGATGTGGATAGCATTCTTTCTAATAAGTACCTTGGGATTGTCCTGTATCATTGCATTGTTATTAGTAGCAAAGTTGATTTCATCTGATCGTTCCACAATATTTCACTTTCTGTGTACAATGTTCTCCTGGTTCTGCTCATTTCACTCCACATCAGTTCTTGGAGGTCTTTCCAATTCATATAGAAATCAAGCAGTTCATCATTCCTTGCAGCACAATATTATTCCATCATCATCTACCACAATTTGTTCAGCCATTCCCCATTTGAGGGACATCTCTTCACCGAGCAAATTTCCAAAGCTCCTAAGTGTCCTAGGTAAGGCTATAAAAGTTGAAGAGAAAGTACCGAACTATATTCCTAGAGTATCTTCATTAGGAGTTCCCTTCACCAATGAAATCATAATTCCAGAATTAAAAAGAAAACAACTTACCTACCTCACAGTGTTATTGTAGAGCAAATATATTGCAAAACCACACTATGCCACCCAAATGAAAGTTACTATTGTTTTTATAATAAATCATATCATCCTTTAATCGCTAAACTTTTGACTTAATGCTTTGCTCACTGTCATCAGCGGTTTTCAATTATGTCTTTCTTCCTACTTCTATTTCTTGTTGATATTATCTCCATTTGTCCTCTATTAATGAGACCTTTCTTTTCATAGAATCTCAGAACATTCCAGTTAGAAGGGTTCTTGGAGGTCATTGAATTCAACTTCTCTTATCACTTCATTCCTTAGTATCCTGGTGAAAGATGATGAATTCACAGAACATAATTCCATCTGAGGGTTAGAGAAATAGAAGAGAGAGGCTAAAACAGTGCATTCCTATCACACACTCTGAGTAAATATTGATGATGATGGAAAAACATTGCTGCTAAACTAGCAAGAAAGTACATGATGTTAGTTGATCAGTGCCCTTGGATTTTCATTGGCGACAGATGTGGGAGCTAGAGAAATGTGCAAGGATTCTTAATAGGGAAGGGAGTATGGAATAGTGGAAAGAGCATATTGATGTGGAAATGAGAAAATCTGAGCTGGAGAAATAGCTCTAATGTTTATTAGCTTTGCGGTTTTGAGGAAGTTGCAGCTTCCCTGAATCTCTGTTTGTTTATATATAAAATGGGAATAATACAGGTAAGCCAAGGTTTAGTAAATGGAGAAAAGATTTTGGAGCAACAATGCAGCATACAAGTCCTCCTCTGATATATACTGTCTGTGATGCTGAGCAAGTCACAGTCCCTCTAAGCCAAAGGCATAGACTCTAAATTGCAGAGAAGATGCATTGGTAGAGGGAGTTTCATCATCCAAAATTTCTCTCTACCAATGAAATCACTAATCCAGTCTATATTCTTTTTATTTACCCATTCATTCATATAGCATTACTTGAAGAATATTAGTATATTAATAAAGGGGCTTTTGTGCCAGGGAGTGGCTTAGGATCAATTTCCCTCTCTGTAGGGTCTGTCCAAGGTATATGAACTGATGGGCTAATTCAATAGGCCATGTCCATTCAGCAGCATCTTCTAACATGAATAATGGATATTCTTTATTCTTCTGGTTTTTCCATTGTGGATTTTTAAGTCAATTTCTTGAAAGTGGTCCTGGATTTCATAGAAAAACCTCTATAGAGTTCTGGAATTTGACATGGTCAGCACAGTTCCATCTGTAAACAGTAGTATTTGGAGAACCTCATCATCATTAGTAAAATCCTCTTCCATTTGGCTTCTGTGTATGATATGGCCATGACATTGGCAATTATCTTCAAGCAAACATGTCTTCCTGTCTTATACCTAACTTAATTCTGACAAATAGGATCTTTGCACAAAGTCAACCCAGTGGTTGCATCCATCAAAGAAGATTGTATGAACTTAACATATACATGGGAGACTATTTGTTGAAGAGTCTTATAGGCAATGCTTTGTTTTAGCATTTAAAAATTAATAAACAATCAAGTGTCATATTTTCTATATCTTTCAGTCAGTTGTGTGACTCTAAAGATGTAGTCTGCCATGAAAAATAATTTTCAAAAGCCTATCTATTCTATTCTCATATTTCCTCTAGATCATTCTCACAAAGCTTTTGATAGATTTTATATTTACCTTTAAATGGCATTGGGTCTACAGAAACAGAAAAGAAAGCATTCCTTCCCCCAATTAGCTTACATTCTATTGAAATGATAGTAGCTGATATTTATATAGAATATTAAAGTTTATAAAATGCTTTGCAAACATCTCCTTTGGATTTTATAGCAACCTTGAGAAATGATGTTGCTATTATTTTTATTGTATAAGCTAAGAAACTGAGGTCAAAGAGAAAGTGATGTGCTTATAGTCACACAGTCAGTGGATGTTGGAGTTGGAGTTTGAAAGTCAGATCTTTCTTGATTTCAAGTCTAGTTTTTTTTACTCTACCACAGTGTCTGTTGGGAATTATCATTAATTGTCATCTTTAGTATTTAGATCAATCTGTGATCTCATCAATGGAGCATTTTCTGCAGTGGCACATATCACCAGCCATGAATGCCTTCTTATCTTGTGTGATTTTTTCCATGTTCTTCTATAAGTCTTCCTCAAAGTGCCCCACCCAGTGTGGCAAAGAACTTCTTTTAGAATTGTCAGATGGCAGAGATACCAATTGAAGATATAGACTATTTATTGACTATCTCTCAATCTCACCTCATGACTAGTCCACCAACTTTTTCTGTCATTCATCTCCCAGATGACATTTTTTTTCCTGGGTAATTCCTTGATGCTAATATGTTTCAGAGTACTAATAACCACCTTGGCCCTCTCCATTGCCTTTAGGATGATCTACACATTTAATCCATCAAAGAATGTGAAATATACCATGACTTGAAGCCATACAGCTTTGCCAGAAGAAAATTGCTAAAAACATCAGTCACAAACAGGACAATCTGAAGGACTTCATCATGTAGGGATTCCCTCTTCCCTTTGGACTCTGCATTTGGCTTCCTTCATGACAGTGGCAGGATTTTTGGTAACCATATATTTCTCTGGGTTTGTTTTGCTCTAATAATCAGTCATCAAGCCAAGTTGTCTCCACTGTTACATTTTTGGAAGAATGTTATGATTTTGATTTAGTGATGGAAGACAAGCTTTTAGAGGAAAGGCTCTCAATTGAGTCTTTCAGTCTACAAATAGCTCAGTGGAATCTTCCTTTCTCTATTGCTTTTGCTCAATTGTGCAAAGATATGATTTACTTTAGTTGACCAATTAGATGACTGTAAAATAATGTTTATAAGCTTTACTGTTTCCTTTTCATACCTTAATCAAGAGTACCTTATTTCTTTTGTTATGTATTTGTGTATGTATGTATATGTAAACATATACATGCATGTATGTATATATACATACATACACACACACACACACACACACACACACACACAAACCCAGGGCAGCTAGGTGATATAGTGGATGGAATACTGGGCTTGAAAATAGGAAGATTCATCTTCTGGATTCATATCTGGCTTTTGACACTTAACTAGCTGTATGGCTCTAGGAAAATCACTTAACCATGTTGGCCTCAATTTCCTTACCTGTCAAATGAGCTGGAGAAGGAAATAGCCAATGACACCAGTATCTTTGCCAAGAAAACCCCAAATGAAGACAGTTACAACTGAGACAGCTGGACAACAATAAAAATATATGAGTTTTGTGTATATATAATTATACATGTATGCAATTATTAGATATATGCACAATAATGTATTTATATGTATATATGCATAAATATACGCACATGTAAATGGCACCCATGATTTATATACATGCATATGTGATATTGTTATGAGGCTTTTGTAGATATTAAAAGGTAAGCATATTGATATTCTCTTAGTTTTCTCTATAAGAATAAGTGCTGTGAATTTCCCCAAGAATTTAGTATTCTCTGCTCTTTCAAATATATATTTTTTAAACCCTTACCTTTCATCTTAGAATCAATACTGTATATTGGTTCCAAGGGGTAGAAGAACAATAAGGGCTAGGCAATGAGGATAAGTCATTTATCCCAGAGTCACATAGTTAGGAAGTATGTGAGGCCAGATTTGAACCCAGGACTACCTATTTCTAAGCCTGACTCACAATCCACTGAACCATCTACCTGCCCACCTTTTTCAGATATCTTCAGATATGTTCCTTCAATACTTTCATGATTGTGCTACTTCCAAAACTTCCTCTTCTCCATCTGGGTATACTCGGTCCAGTCCAGCTGTTACTCCCACCTTTTTTCTTTTTCTTTAGTAATATTTCCATTTCCTCATGAAACAGATCAGGGACTATAATATTAAAGTTCAAATATTGTAGCACTACAGTTATTTATGGGGAAAAGTTTGTTTTGGAAATATTCAAAGATCCTTTCCATTTTTCATCTGATTGTGGTCCTACTTTCATCCTTAAATGCTTTTGATCCAATCTAGCTAAATTGGATCTCTTGCCAAGGCTTCTGTAAATATACTGTTCTCTTTTCTGCCTCTCACTAATTTCTGAAGTTATGTTTCATTCCTCCTCTATAATTTTACAAATTGACTGTATATTTATATTATATTTATGTATCAATATAATATATATTATGTAACCTCATCATAATATATTATATTTAACAATAATATATAACTATGCAACTACTTACATAGTTATATAAGCTATACATAGCCATAATTTTACAAATTAGTTTATGTTCTAACAACAATAGTAATAATAACTAACATTTATATACGTATGTGCCAGACACTACACTAAGCACTTTGCAAATATTATCTCATTTGATTCTCACTTCAACACTGAGAGGTAGGTGCTATTATTAAACTAATTTACAGTCAAGAAAACTAAGACAGAAAAAAATTAATAACTTGCTTAGAGTCACACAGCTAATAGATATTTCTGGCCTGATTTAAATTCTGATTTTTCTGATTTTAGGCGTAGTGCCCTAACCACTGTACCACTTGTTTTGGTTGCCATATCTTTTTTTACTTGACAAAGATAGGCATTTACTAATTTAAAGCAGTTTCTGGGCTCTTTTGGCTTCTTGGTTTTGGCACTCAATGTATGCTAGGAGAGGCATCATAGGGGATAGAGTACTGGACTTAAAGTCAAGAAAACTTAGATTTGATATTTACTAACTGTATAACCATGGGCAAGTCATTTAATTCCTCTTGGCCTCAGTTTTCTCATCCATAAAATGAAGAGACTGGACTTAATGACTTCTAAGGTCCATAGTCAAGCTATAAATCTGTGATCCTGTGATACAAGGCAACCTATCTAACAAACTGGGTCAGTGTCTGTTCTTTTATCTATTTCCATTTTTTAGGAATCAATAACTTATTTGTAGATCAGATTGGGATTACTTTAATTGCATGTCATAATTCTTATTATTAATCTTCTAATGTGGTATTAATTTGGGGCTTTGCTCCAAAGTCAAATGATGGACAATATTCAAACAACCATTCCCTAAATGACTTCTACAATGGCAACCATTCTTGTCAGCATTAATCAAATTTAGTTTTTTTATGATATTATTAATTTTTTCCATGTCTAGCACTTCCCACCTCTCTTCTTGAAAATATTCATCTCGTATAAGTATGAGACTTCTATATATATTCTACAAGACTTTGGTTTCTCTCATTCTTTAATCCAATTTTCCAACATTTTCTTTGACCATTCTTCTTTATTCTCACCTTTGAATTTTAATAGCACTAATAAAATATATATTGATTTAATTATTTATAAATAAATTTTATTGAAATCCTTTATTACATTATTTAATATTTCCTAATGCATCCTCTCCTCTCCCTCTCAGTAGTTAACTATTATTACAATGAATAAAAAGGGGGTGAAATTTAGCAAAACCAGCCAATGTGTCAAAAAAAACCTTATATTACATATTATGCCCTATTTAGTCCCCTACTTCTACAAAGAATGAGAGAAGTGCATTCTCATATTTCTCATTTGGATCTAAGCTTTATCAATGTAATTTTTAAAAATTGTTACCTTCTGTTTTAAAATGATACTTGATACTAAGTACTGGTTTCAAGACAGAGGAATGGTAAGGACTATACAATTGGAGTTAAGTCACTTGCCAAGGGCCATATCAGTAAAAAGAGCCTGAGGTTAGATTTGAACCCAGGACTTCCCATCTCCAGGCCTGGCTTCCTATCCATTGAGCCACCTAGCTGTCCCTGGCCATATAGTTTTATAGTATTCGGTTTCAAATGTTTTGTTCTTCTTTCCATTTACATTGTTGTCTTCATTGTGTATATTATTTTCCCAATTCTGCTTACTTAATTTGCACTTAGATTCTAGTTGGAGCTTTGCATCAGTTTGTATAACATTTATGTGCTTCTCTGTATTATTAATAACTAGCTAGCATTTATATAGTGCTTTATAAAATTTTCAAAGTACATGGCATATATTATCTTGTTTAATCATAGTCATCAAATTCACCAATTCTTAAGACATAGTAACATTCCATTATATTCACATGCCATAACTTGTTTGGCCATTTCCCAACTGATGGATATAATTTCATTTCCCATTCTTTGCTACTATAAAAAGTGCTACTACTGTAAATATTTTGGGACATATAGAGCCTTTTTTTTTTGTCTTTGACTTCCTTGTTATATGCCTAACAGTGGAATCTCTGAGTCAAACCACATGAACATTTTAGTTATTCTTCATATTATTCTAAAGTGCTTTGCAGAATGTTTGGACCAGTTCAAGTATTCTCATCTTCCCCAATCCCTCTAACACCAATTATTTTGATCTTTTGTCAGGTGATTTTATTTAAAGGGTTTTATTGATTTCTTTTTTTCAGTTTAAATTTGTTTGTTTGCTAGATTAAATTTCCAATGTATCTTGCTCCCTTACTCCCCTCCACACTAGATCTTATTGAGCTTTTTATAAAGTTTTTCTACCCCTTTTTTATTTTCAAGGGCTGTTGACATGTAGGCTGCAATTATCTTCATGATAGTCTTTTTAAAAATGTTTGTCATTAACACTGCAATACAAGATGACCAATTCCATTAAAATGATACTTGAAGTTGCTTTTCGATGTATAATAATATTGATTCCACTAATATATTTCTTTACTTCTACAAGGAGATCTATGAGCTCTCCTTTTAGCTGCAGCTTCCTTTTGTTTTCTGGTTTCATGTACAGTAAAGTCATTTATAGGTCACCATAGGTCTACTTCGGTCTTCCTTAATATACCAACAACTAAATTAGTTTTTGTATATATTCTAAAGACTGTAATTCTTAGTACTCTGCTTTCCCCCCCTATTACTCCATTGCTGTTACTTTTATTTCTATTTCTTCTATAGCATATAGTTTGTAGTATCAGAAGAGATAATCACACCTTTCAGTTGAATTACATAGAGAATTTTGTTACTTATCTAAAATAGAAATGGAAGAGGGCCACACATGATGAAAGACTACTTTATAAATTTTTTGTTTTGTGAATTGACATTGTGAATTCTTGCCATGAAGAATTCATTACAAGTTGTAAGCCTACTGGTGATGGATGAATTTTTCTGTACTTAGCTGATCTGGCCTTCAGGAAGCAAATTTCATCAGTTGCCAAGACTGTACTTGGAGCCTTCTTAACATGGTGGAAGTGTCAGAGATTTCCCTTAGATAATATAGTCTTTGAGAACCCAGTCATCTCCTTCACAGGAAGGATTTGAACCCACATTTACTTTGCTGTGGACAGTTAGATGGTGCAGTAGATAGAGTGCCAGATCTGGAGTTGGGAAGACTCCTCTTTCTGAGTTCAAATCTGGCCTCGGACATTTACTAGTTGTGTGATCCTGGGCAAGTCACTTAACCCTGTTTGTCTCAGTTCCTCATCTATAAAATGAGCAGGAGAAAGAAATGAGAAAACACTCCAGTCTTTTGGCCAAGAAAACCCCAAATGGGGTCACAAAGAATTGGGTAGGATATAAAACAACTAAACAAATGATGGTTGAATAGAATTTAAATGATTAGGCAGTGTTATGGTCTAGTGCAGGGATCGGCAACATATGGCTCTCAAGCCATATCTGGCTCTTTTGAGGGCCAGATATGGCTCTTTCTGCAGGAGCCATAAAATCAATTTTTTTTTCAGGCGCTGTTACAGGAGTGCGCACTGCTACAGAAGCATGCACTGTGAGCACTGTACGGCTCTCACGAAATTACATTTAAAAAATGTGGCGTTTATGGCTCTCACGGCCAAAAAGGTTGCTGACCCCTGGGCTAGTGTGACCTTGGATAAGTAAATTTAGCTGTCAGTGTCTTTACTTTTAAAATGGGAGTCATCATCATCATCATCATCATCATATCATACCTATAGTATCTATCTCCTAGAATTATTGTAGGGATTAAAAAAGATTATACAAAGTGCTTTGGAAACTTTAAGGTATGGGTATCCCTTCCACATCATGACTTTCCTTATCATGGTTTTGATATATCACGGGTTGGCAAAAGAAATTAAATGGGAATTTTGGGGGAGTTTTGCAGAAGTCACAGACAATAGGCAAAGGCAGCAGATCACAGAAAAAAGGTTTAGAAACACAGAAATGCACAAAATAGATGTATAATATTGTATAATCTCAACATATTTTATCTTTTAATGCTATAAATACATACAATTTCTTCTTTAAAGTTAAAATAAGTAAAAAGCTAATGTTTGTGAAAAGAATGTGAAAGCCAGCAGATGACACACAATGGCTAGAGACATAGGGATATCTTAACATTGACCTACATATAGTCTGTGACCAAATACTTAACCCAAATTTTAAAAAAAGATATTGTAAGCATTCCATAAAAAGAAAAAGAAAAAAAAAATCAGACTTCTCTGGTACAAAGGGAGAGCAAAAAATTTCACTCAGATTTTCCAGATTGTGGGGGTGCTGAGCCCCTAACCCAAGATGTGGAAGGGTACCTGTACTATGTAAATGTCAACTGAGAAGCAGTCATACTAGTGCAGGGGTCGGTAATGTATAGCTCTCGAGCCATAACTGGCTCTTTTGAGGGCTAAATACAGCTCTTTCTGCAGGAGCCATAAAGTCGATTTTTTTTTCAGGCACTGTTACAGGAGTGCGCACTGTGAGCACAGTACGGCTCTCACGAAATTACATTTTAAAAAATGTGGCATTTATGGCTCTCACGGCCAAAAAGGTTGCCGACCCCTGTACTAGTGGTTAAATTACTGAAGTCCTGCCTTTGACACATACTGGCTTTGGTATACTGGGCAAGTCTCATAACTTCTTAGTGTCCCATGAAGCTTTTTAGCAGTATAAGTTGTAGAATAGTTGCTGGTGTGTACCAGGGTAGTGAGTTTTCTCATGGGAGTTCCTAACATCAACAAAATCGGAGGTCTAGACCCTCCTTACTCACATGTCTACTATTACTATAGATTGTGATTTATAGGATGCTGGGGAAGTGACCCAACACTTTTGAGTCTCTAAAATTCTACCAATACTGGTTTATTCCTTTGAGTGAAGAAGAAGAACTATCCTCTTCCTGTCTTCCAATTTCAAATTTAAAACACCTCTAGAGAGAGGGAGAACATACAATGTCCATAACACATTGTTGTGTATAAATGCATCAGATGGATGACAGGATAGATGAGAACAGGAAATCCTGGCATTCTGTAAGGGGGGAGGCACTGAAAGAAGAAAAAAAGGTCAAGAAAAGGAAATGGAAGGAAAGGGGGGAGTTTTAATATAAATATTTCCCTATTTTATGGAAGGCTAGCTCTTCCTATGACTGAGAGCCGATATGGATCTGTTAAGACAGTCTTGTGTAATCAAAACATGTTAGATTGAAGGTTTGAGACCTGCATTTGAATCCTGGCTTACTAGTTATTTTCTGTGTAATTGAGGGAAAGTTTAGCTTCCCTGGGACTCATGGCATCATGGATTTAGAGCCAGGAGACCTCAACAGTTTTACAGATGAAGAAACTGAGGATCAAGGAGGTTATCATCTCTCCACATTTGCACAGATAGTGAATAGCAAAATTAGATTCAAACCCAGAGCTCTCTTCACCTCTCCATGTGACCTCTCCCCAAAAGAACACACACATATACAGAGCTTTGACTCACTTTCTATAGCTGTAAAATGAGGGAGTTAGAACAAAAGGTCTCTAAGATCTCACCTAGCTCTGCATTCTATTACCTTTTTGTTTTTAATGATATATTTTGTGACACAACAAGCATTGCCTCCCTTCTACAAATTGCCTATTCCTGGAGAGCAAAACTAGTGTGGTCCAACAGTGCATGCCATACTTTTGTAGTTCACTTGTTGTTAAGAGAAAAGAAGTATCAGCATGTGTTTTAAGTTTTATAATCTGGTATTAACACTGTATTGTATTTGACTTGACTTTTGTCATCTTACTATTGCCTTGATTTACATTGTTATAATCACTATCCGTATTACTCTTCACTCTTCTTTCTTCCTTCTGGATCACTATGTACAAATCTTCCTAGGCTTTCCTGAATTCTCTATATTTGCCATTCCTCATGGTGCAATTTTATTCTATTGAATTTATAGATCATTATTTTTTCACTCAACCCCCAGTACTTGGACATTTTTTTTTTTTGCTTCTAGTTATTATAATAAGCAATGGGGTGTTATAAACATTTTTTTCTTACATATGGGTCTTTTCTTACTTTAGATAACCTCGCCAGGGGATGCCATCTCCTTGATGGGATCTCCTGGACAAAGGATATAAACAAGTCAGTTTTTTTTCTTACATAATTCAAATTGTTTCCTGAATAGTTGAATCAATTCACAGCTCCACCAGCAGTGAATTACTTACTGTGCCTGGCCTCCTGCCATGGATTTTCCCATCTTTGCTAAATTCATGTGTGTGCAGTGGTATTTCAGGCTTGTTTTGATTTTGATTTCTCTATCAGAAATTTTAAACATTTTTTCATATGATTGTCTACAGTTTGTATCTTTTTATTTTGTTAATAACTTTGTTTTTATCTTATATATTTGTGTCAGTTACCTATAGAATTTGGATTTCAGACTTTTAGCAAAGATATTTAAGGAAAGTTTACCTCTCAATCCACATTGTTTCATCTGCTTATAAATATATTCACTTTCATGGGAAAACATTTGAGTGTTATTTAATTACAATAGTCCATTTTGTCTCATAATTCTTTCTATTTTTTGTTGATTTTCCTTTCTTCATAGTAGTGAAAAAAACCTATAATCCTAAGCAAATTCTTACTCATTATTTCTCATACCAAGTTTGACCCAGCCCAGTGTAGAAAGTAGTTGTCAAGTGAGAGTGTGAATTTCAGGGAAGCAGATCATAAGGAATCATAGTTCTGGAATGGACCTTAGAGTTCTTCAGTTCAACTCCTCTCCATTTTTGAGATGAAGAAATAGACTCCAAGAATTATTTAAAGTTGCCCAGCTAAAGGGGATTAGGGAGGTGTGGGGGAGAGGGAAAGAACATGAAATATGTAACTAGGGGAAATACTAAAAACAAAAATTTAAAAATTAATAAATAAATGAATGAAATAAAGTTGCCCAGCTAATTAGTTTCAAGCAGCAAGGGCACCATAGACAGGAAGACCAGAATTCAAATCTGACCTCAGTTCTGGTCACACTAGCTATGTGAGCCTGAGCAAGTCATTTAATCTCTGTCTCAGTTTCCTCACCTATTAAATTAGGGCTAATATTAGCTTCTACCTCCCAGAGTTATTGTGAAAATAAAATGAAAATATCTGTGAAATGCTTTATAAACCTTAAAATATCTCATAAATACCATCATCATGTAGTTATTATAAAATTTATAAGATTTTATAAATCATGTTATTATATAAATATATAATTATATATAAATTAAAATTTATAAGTAAAATTTATAAAAAATAAAAATTGATGAGCAGAGCTGGCTCCCATACATAGATTCTTAAAGTCTTAGAATGGAAGGGGTCTTAGAGGTCACTTGGGCCAACCTCCCATCCAATATTAGAAGGTCTGTAGTTGGAAGCTGGTTGACAAACTTGTCTGAAAGGTCATGACTTTGGGAAAGCCAAAGGAACAGATGCAGGGGAGGGAACTTGCCTCGTTTTAGCTAACAAATGAATAGTATTCACATTGTAGGCCAAGTAAGGTACAAAGTTTATGAGTCACTCAGGCAACTTTTTAGGCATTCTTCTCTGACATTAGCCCACCCACACTCATCCCTCCCTCATCATATACCGCCATACATATACTGAGCAGAAACTAATCCACACACTCCACTCACGCATTCACACAAATCTACAACAGTCTAGTTTGGGCAGTGGCTTGAGAAACTTCAAAGAGTAAAACAAGATTCATCTGCTCCATTTCAGAATCATGGAGCCCTACTTGGTAACTAGGGACAGAACAAGAGGCATTTCTGACCAATAGTCAACAATAGGTCTGATTGCCCATAGGGAGCATGATACAACATTGGAATCTGTAGATTTGAGTTTTGCAGTGGATAATTAAATTAGGATCAGGGGGTTTCCTTTGTGGTTCACTCAGACTAACCCCATTTGATTTCTGTTCATATCAATTTCTAAAGCCATTTTCTTACCCACAATTCCTAATAGAAGTATATTGCCTTAAAACAACACTTAGTCACTGTTCTCTATGTTAATCTGATATATTTTCATGGTTTTTTTTCCTGTCCCAATCATTTGTTATTGATAATAATAATAACTAGCATTTTGCAAAGTGCTTGAAGATTTGCAGAGCACTTTACAAATATTTTCTCGGTTTATCTTCACAATAAACTTGGGAGATTGGTTCTGTTATTCCCTTTTTACAGGTAAGGAAACCAAAATAGAGTTTAAATGGCTTACCCATGGCCACACAACTAGTGTCTTAAGATCATATTTGCACTCAAGGTGTTCCTGACTTTAGATCCATAGCTCTAGCCATCTTTTAAAGATGGTAAACCATATTAAGATAGGACTTCTGTTTTTAACTACACAGGGAGCTCACTATACAGACTCAAAGGATCTTAAAGTAGAAGGGTCCCCAGAGCCATGTAATTCAATCAACAAAAATCCCCGTTAGACCTTAAGTGAGAGGAAACTCAGTAACTCCAGAAACAGCCCATTCCATTTTGGGAAAGCTCTAATTGTTAGGAAATTTCTCTTGACATTAAGCCTAAACCTGTTTCTCTGCAACTTCTATCCATCTTTTCAAGTTCTACCTTCTGGGGCTAAGCAGAAAAAGCTTAATCCTTCTTAATTCTGACAGCCCTTGAAACACTTGGAGGTAGCTCTCATGTCTTCACTAAGCCAATTCTTTTCCTGGACAGAATATTACAGTCTCTTTACTTAATACTCAAATGACATGTATTCCAATCTCTTCATCATTCCGTTTTCTTCCCTCTAGACCCTCCACTTTATTATCCTAGAATGTGACACTTAAGGCTCAACACAGGACTCCAGATGTGGTCTGACTAGGGCAGATTACAGAGAGATGTGACCTCCTTATTCCTGGAAACTCTACATTATTTAATTCAGTCTTATTTACCTTTTTTTTTCCTTACCATGTCATTTCTTTGGATTAACTTTGAATTTTCAGCATACTAAAACCTCTGGTCTTTCCCACTGTAATATTGAAAATTAATATGCCAAATGTAACATGCTAAATATAATATTTAGAAATTAGTTTGGAAATATAATATTAGTTAAAAAAAAGATTGTTGTGGCCGCCATTTATAAAATAATTCACCTTTAAGTCATGAGGATGATAGTAGCTTTTAACAATTTAATTTTAATATAAATATAGTCTAAGAAAGAAATAAAGAGGGAAGGAAATAGAAAAATATTTCCTAGCCTACCACCCTAATCTTACCAGTCCACAAGAGTGTCTTCCACCTGAGCCACCAACGCCAAATCGCAGAAAGACCCCCAGCCAAAGACCTCTAGAGAAGAACCTGCTTGATCTCCTCTATGGACTCATTTTTTATAGTCCTCTTTCTCCACATCACTTCCTTTCCCTGTGCTCTGGTCTCTCACATCTCAGGAACCAACCAAAGACTCTCTGACCCAACTGGCAACCCTTAGTTCCAGGTCATGATCCTAGTGCTCTTAACCTGTGACCTCTGTTTGGAGCATTCCAGCCACACTAATGGGCTGACTTGGACGAGCAGAAAGTTCATGGCCCTGGGAGGAAGGGGTTCCCTTTACACACCACATAATCTAGATGACCTCATCCCATCTTGTGTTTGGGAAGTTGATTTATTTTTTTTTGAGTCCAACTATGGGATTTTATGACTTTTCAGTGGACACTCAGTCTGAATTAACTTTCTAGGAGAACAAAGATCTCCTGGAGAAGTTGAGTACAGAATAAATAAATCAAATACACCTTCAGGCAAGGTGAATGACTCAGCACCAAATTTGGTGTAGGAAGGTAAGGAGAAACCCAGTAGTGATATGTTTTGTTTTTTTTAACTTGAAAATTTTTATTTAATTAATTAATTTAGAGTATTTTTCCATGGTTCCATGATTCATGTTCTTTCCCTCCCTTCCTCCTACCTCCCCTCCCATAGCCAATGAGCAATTCCCCTAGGTTTTACATGTGTCACTGGTCAAGACCTCTTTCCATATTATTAATATTTGTGTTAGGGTGATCACTTAGAGTCCCAGTAGTGATATGTAAAGACCACAAGAAGGGGATTTAGGGAGCTCAGTGGTTAGAGAACCAGGCCTGGAGACAAGAGAACCTGGGCTCACATCTGACCTCAGATATTTCTTAGCTGTGTGACCGTGGGCAAGTTATTTAGCCCCAGTTGTCTAGCTCTTACCATTCTTCTGCCTTGGAACCGGTACTTAGCATTGATTCTAAGACAGAAGGTAAGAGTTTTAAAAAAATGGGAGTGAGGAGATGTGGGTATCCCTCTACCATTAACTCTATGTGTGACATAGGTTAATTTGTGATATTATTTCCATCTCTTAGAATCTCAGTTTCCTCCTCTAGAAAAAGAGGGATTGGACTAGAGAATTGTCCAGAACACTTCCAAGTCTCACAGTCTATGATTCTTTGTTATCCTGAAGTTTCTGGAGGTAGTGTGCTGATCAGATTGTTACAAGGCTAACCTTTCCTCCCATCCACTAGGGAAGTACTTCTGGAGGAGGGACACTAGGTTTTAGTCACTGAAGGACGAGACATAATACCTGTCATAGAGTAGATACTTAATAAATGCTTGTTCATTGACTGATCGAATGAAAAAGAAATTGTCTTTGCCATTGGGGATATCAGTCTAAGTTCTGAGAGGCTTAGGAGATTCTAGGGTTTCCTTTCAGCTCACTCATTCCATTATTTGACCATAACTAGTCTTTCAATTTCAGTCTGTTTTTCCTTCTATGTTCTTCTAAATGACTCATTTCCCATGTATATTTATTAGAGTCATATATTCAGAGCTAGAAAGGATGTAAGAGATCATCTAGGCCAACTCTCTCATTTTACAGATGAAGCTTGGAAAAGTTAATGATTGCCCTGGAATCACACAGCTAGCAAGGAGTTTGAGTCTGAGATTTGAACCATCATCTTCTCACTTCAGATCTAATACTTTTAACCTGGAAGCATGTAAGAGACCTTTGAGATTATGTAGTTTCACTTCATAGAGAAAGAAGCAAAGCCTTTCCTTCTTTCTCTCCCCATCACTCTCTGAATTGCTTACAGTTCCGTGTCTGGCCCATGGTAGGAACTTAATAAATAGTTGTGCACTTATTCCCTTTCTCTCTTGTATCTTTTATCTATTTTCCCTATAACTACAAAGAGGATAAAAATGTGTCTTGTTGATCTTGCCAGACATACTGTAATTACCTGTGTTAAGGGCTTTGAGATGAACAGAGTCACCTTAGAGCAGCACAAAGTGTCATGTAGCTAAGCAGGTTTTTAAAAGTCTATGGCTTTAAACATACAAAAGCTGGTGCATATTAAGGACTTAATAGATGTTCATTGACTGACTTATTAATCAGCAGAAACCTCATCATCTGGGTGCCTTTCTTACACTCTGTTCCTTATTTTTTTTCCCAGTCAGATCTCTGGAAATAAGTCATTAGATGCATGTGTTGGAATTTCATGACCTTGAATGTAGCCAGAGCTGGTCCCCAAAGAGCCGCAGACTATATAGCTGGGTCAGCTACTGAGCATGCTACTTAGGAAGAAAAACTGTTCAGTCCAAGCAGAGTCCTGTGGCTCTGTGAACTGCGATGTCCCTCCAAACAACTACCTCAAACAGATTGTGGAGGTGCCTGGGAATGTGTATGGAGATGTATGAGGGGAAGGGGATGTCTCTGATTCTGTTGCAGTGTTTCCAGTGAGCATGTATGTGGAAGTGTGTGAGTGAATGAAGAGGATATTTGTGTGTGTGTGTGTGTGTGTGTGTGTGTGTATGTGTGTGTGTGTGTGTGTTGGGGGGGTGTGGTATGTGTGCATATTTAACACAACAAAAAGAAAGCTTCTTAAAGGTTCCAATTCTTGTCTCTGTCCATTCAAGAGTTTCCTTTGGGGCTCTCTCTCTAGTCTCTGTTTATACAGAAAGGTCTTTGCTCAGAAGAGTTTTCTTTCTTTCTATATTCAATTCTTCCTTCTCTCCCTTCCTTCCTTCCTTCCTTCTTCCCTCCCTTCCTTCCTCCCTCCCTTCCTTCATTCCTCCCTCCCTTCTTTCCTCCCTCCCTCCCTTCCTTTCTCCCTCCCTCCCTTCCTTCTTTCCTTCCCTCCCTCCTTCCTTTTCTCCTTTCTTTCCTTCTTTCCTTCCTTTTCTCCTTCCTTTCTTTCTTTCCTTCCTTTCTTCCTTCCTTCTTTCCTTCCTTCCTTCCTTCTTCCTTCCTTCCTTCCTTCCTTCCTTCCTTCCTTCCTTCCTTCTTTCTTTCCTTTCTTTCTTCCTTCCTTCCTCCCTCCCTCTCTCCCTCCCTTCCTTCCCATAAATTTCCACATTAGTCATACCCCAAAAAATATGCCGCAGTCTGTCATCACCTCTCTTAGGTGGGGTGCATGTTTTATGATGAGTCCTCTGGAATTATATTTGGTCATTGTGTTGACTAAAAACTTCAATCTTTTGAAGTTGTTTGTCCTTATAATATTGTTGTCACTGCATAAATGGTCCTCCTGATTCTGTTCACTTCACTTTGCCTTAATTCATATACATATTTTTAGATTTTTCTGAAACCATAAAGAAGGGTTTTCAATCAAAAGCCTAGAGATAGGAGGTCCTGAGTTCAAATGTGGCCTCAGATACTTCCTAGCTGTATGGCCCTGGACAAGTCACTTAATCCCCATTGCCTAGACCTTACTGCTCTTCTATCTTGGAACCAACCTACAGTATTGATTCTAAGAGGGAAGGTAAGGATTTAAAAAAAAAAAAAAACCTTACATGGTTGTGCTGCCATATGTTGCCTCCTAAACTGTTTGCTAGTTGAGAAAGCCTTAATTGCTTTGAGGGAAGACTAGGAGAGAATGTAGAATAACAGATTAAAAAGGACCTTAGAGACAGCATTGGATTTGTTTGAGGACCAGGACTCCAATCTTGAGTCTGTTATTAACTGCTAGTGTAACCTTGGGCAAATGGGTCTCATTTGTAAAATGAAATGGCTGAGTTAGATAACCTCATAAGGATATCCTTTCCATTCCCAGGATCTTATGGTCAGATGCAATAAAGATCACGGGATTTCAAACAGAATATGAAATAGGGTAAAGCAATCAGGACTCTGCTCCAGGGCACCAAATTATAAAAACACATTGTTTACAGTCTTTCAGCAGCTAAAAGCAAGTCAACAAACAATGTTGGCGATGTATGCCATGTGCCAGTCCCTGATTTCAAGGGGCATATAGTGTGATAGCAGAGACAAAATGCAAACAACTACATACAAACAAGATAGATATACAATAAACCGGACACAATCTCAAAGGGAAGACTCTAAGACTAAGGAGGACCAAAAAAGCTTTTAGTAGAAGGTGAGACTATAGCTGAGATTAAAGGAAATTAGAGGCTATTTAGGTGGTACAGTGGACAGAGTGCTGGACTTGAAGTTAGGAAGATATCTTCTAAAGTTCAAATTTGGACTCAGACAGTTCCTGGTTATGTGACCCTGGGCAAGTCACTTCACCCTGTTTGCCTCAGTTTCCTCATCTGTAAAATGAGCTGGAGAAGGAAATGACAAACTACTTCAGTGTCTCTACTAAGAAAATCCCCCAAATGGGATCATGACTGAAAAATGACTAAACAACAACAAAGGGAAACTAGGGAAGCTAGTGGATGGGGCTGGGTGGAGGCAGAAAATTTGAGGTTGACAGGAGAAAAAATTCCAGGCATGAATGACTGCCTGAAAAAAACAGAGTTCAGAAATGGAGTAGAAGGTAAAAGAAATACCAAGGAAGACAATGTTACTGGATTCCAGAATACTTGAAGGGAAGTAAGGTATAATAAGTATGAAAATGTAGGAGGAAGGGGAGCAGCTTGGTGGCTCAGTGGGTAGAGTGCCAGGTCTGGAGTTGGGAAGATTTGGTTTCAAATCTTACCTCAGATACTTCCTAGCTATGTGACTCTGAGCAAGCCACTTAACTATGGGTCCTTGCCCCTTTTAGAATTGTTACTAACACAGAAAGTATGAACTTAAAAATTTTTTTAATTAAAAAAAGAAAAAAATGCAGGAAGGGACCAGATTATAAAGAATTTTAAAGGAAGAGAAAAAGGAGAAAGAATAAAGGCTTGGTTTCCTAGATCCTAAAATTCCTTTTGCTCTCTATTCCATAATTATACATGAGGGAACAAAATACCAAACTCACACTTGGGTATAAAGGGCTGCTTTCAGATCTGTTCCCTGAGAGAAGGTTTTTCATAAGGGGATGAAGTGAGGATAGAACACAAGGTCAATTTTAAGAATGAAAAAGGGTAGGATAAAAGCACCTAATGTCTAATTTCACTTCCTTTATATAGTCTGGTGTAGAGCCAGCCCTGAAAGATGATGGGCTCCTGAATTATTGAGCTCCACCACTATTTAGTTCAATCCTTCACTGAAGTAACAGATCAGATTAGATGGGTTTCTTAGAGCTTCTTCCAACCTTGAGAATATGTGATCTAAAGGTAAACCCCCAATGTTGTCTGTGTCCTTCCTCTTCCATGTGGTCTGGCCAGCAAAGAAGAGGTGAGACAAGATGGCAACATTTTGTTATTCAGAGGTGCCCAACTCTTTGTGACTCCATTTGGAGTTTTCTTGGAAGAGATACTGGAGTGGATTGCCATTTCATTTTCCAGTTCATTTTGCAGATGAGAAAATTGAGGCAAATAGGGTGAAGTGACTTGCCCACTATCATACAGCTATTAAGTGTCTGAGGCCAGATTTGAATTCATGAAAATGAGTCTTTCTGATTTCAATCCCAGTGCTCCATCCATTGGATTTGGAGTCATGGCGGACCTAGATTTCAGTCCTGTCCCTGCTACTTACTCTGTTAGCATGGACAAGCACATAACTTCTCTTGCCTTAGATTCCTAATCTGTAAAATAAAGAGGTGGGACTAAATATCCTAGAACCTCTCTTCTAGCTCTAAATTCAGGGTGAGTTCCCTACCCTGACTCTCTCCCTTCCTCCTCAGTCTCTCCTTATCCTCTTTCCCTTCCGTTCTTTACTTTTCAAATAGTTCCTTCAGATCCTCTTTACATCTTTCTCTCCAAGAATCACATCAAAAAATCTGACTGCTCTACTGTAAGCCATAGCTTCAAAAGAGCAGCTCGCTGCTCCAGTATTGGGTTGGGCCCCAGTCATAATGGCCATTCTGTGATTGTGTAGGCTTGTACCTGGGTCATTGAAGTATCATTCCAAAGCTTCAGAGGGAATCTTCTTGTAAGGGTCCTATTGTGTCCGCACAGATCCCAGATTTTCTGAGTCAAGGGATGCTATTTCTGTTTTCTTGAAAAAAATCCACAGCTATTATCTTACATCCTTGAGAGAAAAAAAGAGCACAAATTCTTTCCCTCCCATTTTTCAGTTGGGAAAAAAAAAGGTCCAAAGTGGGATGAGGAGACTTACCCAAGGCTTTGAGGCAAAAACCCAACTAGTACAGGTGTCTGTGAACTCTTGATATAAGGACATTTTGTAATATAAATTCTCAGTATCACTTTCATATACAATCATTAGCCTTAGGGCTCAAGGAGGGGGTGAACCCTCATTCAACCCTGTTGATCTTTTCAGAGGCCTAAATGACATTAAACATTACCCACAAGTACACACTGGTATAGAGATGAATTGAAGGTAGAAGAGAGGCTCTGCATTTCCTCTCACTGCTTTTAGCTCCCTGTTCAAGAAAACAAAGGAAATTTATTATGAAAATATATAACTGAAAAAACTTACAGTTAATCGAGAGTTCATATTAATAGGGCATAAACCATATTTGGCTTCCATTCCTCACCCTCCCATCCCCAAATTATAACCATGCTGATATGCTGTGGCAAAATCTCAAGTAACTGAGATGCTTTAGGAATGGGGCATCTTGGTTAAATAAATGTTCCACAAATTGAAGGCTCACCAGAGAGCTCCTTTCCTCCCTTAGTAATGCCACTAAATCTTTTTTGGATGTTGAAGCACCATGCAGAGCTTTGGGGTCATTGTTCCAACCATGAGTTTTTGTTCCACAGTCCTAGAGACAGAGAAAGCGTCGATGATTGAACCACGTTAACTCTGTTCCCCTTCTGGCAGCATGGCCTCGGGAATACAGAGTAACTTAAATGCTTTGTGATAGGAAGATTCAGGATTGCTTTTATTTCACCATTAGCCTTATGGCTCGTGGAGGGAGGAAGCTGGGATGTACTCTGAGTCCAACTCAAATCTGTTGATCCTTGCAGGGACCTAAATAACATTAAACACCACCCACAAGCACACACTGGTACCCCCCTCATCCTACCTTCTACCCAGTTCCCTATTCTCTAGTTAGTGTCTGGCCAGATTCAATTCTCTCTGCAATATTCTTCAGGCCAGCTTCCTTTGAAATCATGCAGTGCATACTCACCTATTTGATATACTTCCAGTCATTCTTAGATGTCCTTAAGTTTAAGTTTTCCTGGAAACTTACAGTTTTCAGTCAGTTAGCACATACTCCCTCTTTCCTTTGCTATTCTGCTTGCCTCTATATTCCTGGAAATTTATATGGTTTTAAAAATATATATTTCTATAGGCTTCAATCAGTTAACTAGCATTTATTAAATGCCTTCTATATGCCAGGCCCTGTGCAAAGTGCTTGGGATGCAAAGAAATGAAAAAGACCAGCTCTGCTCTCAAAGAGCTCACAGTCCAGTGGAAAGGAAACTACATGGAAACAACTCTATACAAACAAGGTTTATATGGAATAAATTGGAGTTAATCAACAGAGAGAAAATACTAGCATTACGAGGAATCAGGAAAAGCTTTTTATTGCAAAATTTTCCTTGTGATTTTCTTGCTTTTCCTGAAAGTCAGAGCATAGTACCCCCTTGCCCCAAACATTTTGGTTCCTAGAGAGTTCAGGTTGTAAAGGTATTCTGCCCATCTCTCCTCTCTCAACCTTAGTCATGTTCCGCAGATACACCATCTTCTATAGATCTCTAGATAAGAAAGTGGCAAAAGGGAACAGAATGTTCCAAGAGATTCAAAAATGCTAACGACATGCTGTCTCAGGAGCTTTGGAGGGTCTGCCATATAGTAGGTGTTTAATAAATGCTAGTTGCCTGAATGAAGTCTACAGAAGTATATATTTTTAAAAAACCACACAAATTTCCAGGAATATAGAGGCAGGCACTATAGCAAAGGAAATAGATTAAGAATATGTGCTAATTAACTGAAAACTGTATGTTTCCAGAGAGACAATCTTATGGAGGGGTTTGGAGGGTCAGTGGATGGAAGGAAAGAATGGTTGGGGTCAAGGGAAGTCGAATGTCCCCAGTCCTTACCTTTGAGCATACAAACACTAATGGTGTGACACAAGATTGGAGTATTCTTGAAGACAGGCACCACACAGGATATATTTGTATATCTTCCTATCAACTATGTATGTATATGCTTTATACATAGTCATACCAATAAACAGCTCACACTTAGATGATAGTATTTAATATTTTACAATTTGCAAAGTGCTTTTCCCACAACAACCTCATGAAATGGGTATTATTATTATTATTATTATTATTATTATGCCCCATATTACTGATGAGGAAACTAAGACTCAAAGGGACTTTGGATCATACAACTTACAAATGTCAGAGCTAGGGCTGTCACCCTGATCTCTGGTCCCTGATTCCAATGCTAGGTGTTTGTTTCAAAAAATAAATAAGTGATTTCCTAGGTGCTCCTGATATAGATATAGATCTCTAGATAAGAAAGTGGCAAATTTCACCCAATTTGGTGAGAGGCCAGGAAAGGGTTAAGCTGAAAGGCATGTCTCTTATTGGCATAATGGAAAAAAGGAAGAAATCCAGTCCTAATGATAAGGGGTGATTGATGGGTCCAGATGGGCTGGGCTGGGTTGTCACATAGATTTATTGGTGGCAGAATTAGAAGGCTATAAAAAGGCATGAAGGAGCTCTTTTTGGAAAGACCGGAGAAAAGACACAGTGTCCCTTTCTAAATCACAGGGCGTATAAGCATTCGGTGATTATATTCTTGGGTCATTTGATATGGATAACACCATTCACTGAGCATCCAATGAACACAGAGATCAGGGTTATGTCTGTGGAGACAGAAAAAGAAGGAGATGGCATAGTTCCTACGCAAAAGAACCTAATGGGAGAGACTGTCCAGACATGGAATTACAAAATTTGAGAGTTGGAAGGGAAATGGAAATTATCTGGTCCAATCCATGTACATATGAAACATACAAAAGCATTCATGTGACAAAATTTTGCACATGCATAAATTTTCACTGCTCCAAGTCATTTTCTTTAAACAGATTTTTCTTATTGACATTTTTTATTTTTAGATCGAGTACATTTTCCAATATATCACTTCCCCTACCAGAGCCATCCCTTATAACAAAGAATGGAAAAGAAAAAAAAAGTTCAGCCAAACTAATTAGTGCATCAAAGAAGTCTGACATCATATGCAGAACTCCATACCCATATTCCCCTATCTATGAAAAAAAAATTCAATGAAAAAATTAAAGGAAAAGAGGCATCTTATATCTCTTCTTTGGGGATTTATTACTTTTATTCATTTTATGTTTTCTCATAGAAGGTCAGAGCTGGTAAAGGTCATTAGAAACCCTCTAGTCCAAATCTATAATTTTATAGATAATGCACTCACAGAAGTGACTCAGCCCCCACCGAGGTCAGATAGCAGGTTTGGAGCAGAATCAAGACAAAAACTCCTCATTTCTGACTCTACTCAGGGCTTTTCCCATTCCCTCATGAATTTTTTGGAGTAGCCCCTCTAAGCTTTTTCCTATAATATCCAAATCCTATCTAGAATCATCCTCAATTTCTCATTCTCACTCATTATATATATCCAATTTGTTAACAAAATTTGTTTTTATCTTCATCCTATCTTTTGACAATATCCTTTGCTTTCCATTCACATTGCTACCACCCTAGTTCAAGCAACCATCATTTCTTGCCTGGATTATTACAATAATCTCTTTTAAAAATTAAGCCCAATTAATTAATTACTTAATTAAGAATATTTTTCCATGGTTACATGATTTATGTTTTTTCCCTCCCCTACTCCCACCCACCTCCCATAGCCAATGAGAAATTCCATTGGGTTTTGCATGTGTCATTGATGATAATCTTCTAATTGGTATCCTTGCTTCAACTCTCCCAACTCTATCCCAGTTTCCTCTCAAATGATAAAATGATTTTCCTCATGTGTAGTTCTGGCAAGTATGGGAAAATGGAGTCATATTAGGACCCAAATGAGACCAGGTACCCCACAAACACCCTGGTAGTATTCTAAAAATGTACCTGATTTTGTATGAGTGTATTCTTGTAACAATGATTGATACGGAAATGTTTTGAAGCCCTGAGTGGAGAAAACTAGATTAAGTGGAAGGAAAAATGAGAAACAACCCAATTCTATAATAGGAGACAGGCCCAGTGCGATACTCAATATGAGACTCCAGAGACCCCACTAGCAGGGAGCAATAGGACCTTACTTGTGTCTAAGGTAGCCCATGCTCAACCCAGTATCCAGGCAAACTGAGCCTGAACTACAATAGGAAACAAGGGCTATACAATTCCTGCAGAAGACAAGCCCTAGTCTTAGGCACCCACCAAACTCAAGAAAAGTAGGGCCTTTTCATACCTTGCAAAAGAACAGGTTGAGTGTTTCTGAAGCATAAAATCCCAATTCAGAAAACTAGAGATATGAGTAAACAAAAGAAAACATCTGGAAAATTCCAAAGGATCCATGATGAAAAATGGTATCTTCCTTCAGAGAGATAGGTGGTTAACTCTAAATCCAGATTGAAGCATACTTTTAAAAACTTTATTTTAATTTGTTGTTGTTTTTTTTGCTCATGACTTCTTTTGGAACATGTCTAATATAGAATGTTGTATATGATTTCAAATTTATAATCAATATCAAATTACTTTCTCAAGGAGAGGGTAGGGGTGAGTAGAAGGGAGATAATTTGAAACTCAAAATTTCTTTAAATGAATGTTTAAAATTTCTTACATGTAATTGAGAAATATTTAACTATTTATACTTATATATGATTATGTGGATAGATAGACTAATTGATTGATATTAATTTAGATAATAACTTAGACTGAGAGAGTTCAAGGAATAAACTCTGAAGAAAAGTTATTTCATAAAAAATCCAAGTAGACCCTCAGATGAAAGAATGTCTTAGTTATAAGGAGGGTTACTAAGTCATATAGTAGATGGAGAACCAGGTTTTTTATCAGGAAGACTAATCTTCAAGAGTTCAAATCCAATTTTAGTATATGTGCTACCGAAGCGAGCACAAGAGTTCAAATCCAAAACCAGTTGACTCTGGGAAAGTCAGTTAACTGTGTTTGCTCTAGTTCCTCAACCATTAAATGAGCTGGAGAAGGAAATGGAAAACAGCTCCAGTATCTTTGTCAAGAAAACCCCCCAAATGGGGGTCATGAAGAATTGGAAGCAACTGAACAATAAATGCAAAGTCACAAGGACTAAAACAATTCCTACAAAATGGAATATCTATGGAGAAAAATATGACAAGGACAATTTATACATTAGCAACTTTTACTCAAGAATTGAACTCCCTGAAAATTAGAATGAAAAAACAGAAAATAACTCCCTGAGACAATAAGAAATACTAAAACAAAATTTCCTAACACCACCCCTACCAACCTTCACTCCAACTCAAGAAACTCCAGTGGTTTCCTATTACCTACAGAATAAAATATGAAATCCTCTGTTTGGCATTTAAAGTAGTAAAGCCAATACTGGGGGGATGTATGCATGTATGATTCTGAAGTTTAATTTGCATTATTAACACCTTTTAAAGTCTAGGCAATCAACAAAACAATAAATCAAGCCCTGACTGGAGGCTTTCCTGTTTCTGAGTTATGAGTGATGATATTGAATGTTTAAGGATGGGCTCTCAAGCACATTAGAGCTGGCTCCAGTATGCCTACCTCCCTAGCACTTTGCACACCATAGAGCCTCAATAAATACTTGTTGATTGCTTGATATGGGAATTAGTATGTGAAGATCCTGCTTGCAGAAAGTAAACTGTTCACTCCTTCTTGTGCTTTCTATATTTCAGAGCTCCCTACCTAACTACTGATAGATATTCTTTGTCTTTTTTTTTCTTTCACTTTCAATAGGATGAGTGACTTGGGGAAATTACCCAACCCCTAGGCTGAAGCTGCATTATAAAAATTTGTCCATTGTGATTATTTTCTGGTGTCTAAGGGCCATGCTGGGCTAATGTGAATGGTTCCCTTTCTAACCCTTTTTAACTGGAAGTGAATGTTCTCTTGAAAGTCTTTCTGTCCTTCGTTTGCTACTGATTGGTCCTCATCACCATTGATGTTCTCTGTTCTATCTTCCACCAAGGGCAATTTATTCTGCCTGGGTGCCTCCTATAGTTAGGCTGAAGTGGGAAGAGTGAACAGAGCTTGAAGGGGGATTTGGAGACTTAGAGGAGTCTGGGTCATAATTATTTCAGTCCCTCCTTGCTGGAGAGATGTCAAGGGCTCCAAGGTATCTCTCAAATCCTCATGCCCTCTCTCTTCCTCTCCTGGGGAGTCAGTGGCCACTGTTGCTGTTTGGTCACCCACACACACACACACACACATCTTGTTTGCTAGGGTAACGATGATCATTTCTCTTTGGCTCCAAACTCTGATTCTCTTCTATAATCAGACCAAACTGATTTACTCAAGTCTTTGAGTCTTTGCATTCATTATTTCCCCTGCCTGAACTACCATCTCAGTATCTCTTGGCCAAACTCCCCAATGGGCTAGAGACATATCTTTCTTTCTTTCTTTTTAAACCCTTGCTTTTTTAGAATTGATGCAGAGTATCAGTTCCAAGGTAGAAGTACAGGAAGTACTAGTCATTTGAGGTCTTGTCCAGGATCACACAGCTAGGAAGTGCATGATGTCAGATTTGAATCAAGAACCTTCTGTCTCCAGGTCTGGCTCTCTCTCTAACCACCTAGAGAAATATCTTTCTACTGACTGCATCACACTATCATCCTTCTTCCCATACTAGCTCTACCCCATCTCTAGCTGTGGCATTAGCCAGTGCTCCTGACTAGTGCTGTGTAAGTCAGCAGTGTGATGTCACAGCCAGATAGGCTAATGCTGTCTTGAGGCTGCATTGAGAAATATTACTTTCAAGAATAAGGAGGTAAAATGATAGAAGGGGAGAGTAAAGAATGTTGGAGGGGATGTGGCAAAATTGGGACATTAATGCATTGCTGGTGGAGATGTGAACTGATCCAACCAATCTGGATGGCAATTTGGAACTATGCCCAAAGAGCTCTAAAAGACTCTGATCCAGCCATACCATTGTTGGGTTTGTACCCCAAAGAGGTCATAGATAAACAGACTTGTACGAAAATATTTATAGCCATGCTTTTTGTGGTGGCAAAAAACTGGAAAATGAGGGTATGCCCTTCAATTGGGGAATGGCTGAACAAATTGTGGTATATGCTGGTGATGGAATATTATTGTGCTCAAAGGAATAATAAACTGGAAGAATTCCACGTGAACTGGAAAGATCTCCAGGAATTGATGCAGAGCAAAAGGAGCAGAGCCAGAAGAACATTGTACACAGAGACCAATACACTGTGGTAAAATCGAATGTAATGGACTTCTGTACTAGCAGAAATGCAGTGACCCAGGACAATTCTGAGGGACTTATGGAAAAGAACACTACCCTCATTCAGAGGAAGAACTGCAGGAGTGGAAACACAGAAGAAAAACAACTGCTTGAACACATGGGTTGAGGCGGACATGATTGGGGATGTAGACTCGAAACTACCACACCAATGCAACCATCAACAATTTGGAAATAGGTCTTGATCAATGACACATGTTAAAACCAGTAGAAATGCATATTGGCCAGGGGAGGGGGGGAGATCTGGGGGGTGAAGGGGAAAGTAAGAGCATGAATCATGTAACCATGTTAACTTTTCTAAAAAATAAATATTATTAAATGTTAAAAAAAAAGAATAAGGAGGTGATAGTCCCCCTACTCTTCCCTATCCAAATTATACTTCGATCATTGTGTTCTGTTCTGGAAATTGTCCCACCAATTTGAGAAAGACATCAACAAACTGAATAGAATCCAGGGTAGGGCAACCAGATTGGCAAATGGCTTTAAGTTTACATCATATGAAAAACAGGTTGAAGGAACTGGAGATTATTAATCATGACATATAATAAATAGACAGAAAGGCAACCAGGCAGACAGACAGACAGACAAATAGATAGATAGATAGATAGATAGATAGATAGATAGATAGATAGATAGATAGATAGATAGATTGGCAGAGTGTTTAGTAAGCATTTATTACATGGCAGACCCTAAACTGACTGCTGGAATACAGATACAAGCCAACAGGACAATCTCTTTCCTCAAGGGAGTTTATATCTTAGTGGGGGAAGATAGAAATAAAGGAGAGTTGGGAAGGATTAGACAAAGGAACCAGGTAAAAAGAAAAGATCTAAACAGAGTCCAAGAGGGAGTAAGGTGAAACTCTGATGGAATCTTTTCTAAAAGGGTAGTTATAGGAAGACCAGGTGGAGGTTTCTAGAAGAAGAAAGTGCCTCAAGGAACTTGAGAGGGAGATCAGGAATATTTGAATATCTTCAAATAAATGAAGAATGGCAATTCTCTATTAGGTCCTTGAGAGAAAACCCAAGGGAAAAGAAGAAAGGAAACCCACATACATTAAGCACCTACTTTATGTCAAGCACAATGCTAAGAACTTCACAAATATTGCCTCATTTGGTGCTCACAACAACGCCGTGATGTGAATTTAGTCTATTATTATCTTATTCCACAGCTAACAAAACTGAGACAGACAGGGGTCTAGTGACTTGCTAAAGATCACACACAGATATGAATCAAACCCTGATTCAAGATTTGAGCTCAGGTCTTGCTAGCTTCAAGTCAAGCACTAGATCAGCCACCCCAACCAGCTGCCTCAAGAACCAAGATTGAAAGGCAGAAGTTGTGAAGAGGCTAATTTAGGGTTATGATGTCAGAAAAGAATTATCTAACAATTAGTCAGAGAAATTTCAAACAAGGGCTGGATGATAACCTTGGAGGCATGTTGTTGTGAAGATACCTTCTTGGGTACAGTTCAAATTATATAAACTAGATCACAGATGTGATCCCTTTGAACTCTAAGCTCTGTGGTTTTATGGTTCATTGGAAAAAGCTTTGGTATTAGAGGTCCTGGGTCTGAATCCTGACTTTGGCATTTGTAAATTGTGTGACTTTGGGCAAGTAACTTCTTGGGGCCTCTCTTTTCTAATCTATAAAAACGAGGAGTTTGGACCAGATGGTATCTAAGATCCCTACCAGTTCAAAACTTCATCCTTTGACTCTTTTTTGCATATAAGTAACTCGGTGTTTGAAGGGACACTGGAGGTCATCTGGTCGAAACTGTGCTTGATCAAGGATTCCTTCTTTAAGATACCTTACCCGGGGTAGTCTCACTTTTGCTTGAGCCCTGCTATTGAGGAGAGCTCACTACCATAGCATTTTTGACTGGGACAGCTCCCATTTTCAGCAGGTTTTCCTTTATATTCTACAGATATCCAACTCATCAGCTTCTACCCATGCTCCTGTTTTGTCCTTTGGAGCCAAATAGAACAAATATAGGGTGTCTCAAAAGTCTTAGGGACTTTTTTTATTGTTGTTCATTTGTGTCTGACTCTTTGTGATCCCATTTGGGGCTTTCTTGGCAAAGACACTGGAGAGTTCTGCCATTTCCTTCTCTAGCTCATTTTACAAATCAGGAAACTAAGACACATAGGGGTAAATGACTTTCCCAGAGTTACCCAGTTAATAAGTATCTGAGGCCAGGAACTCTATCCACTGTACCACCTAAGCTACTAGGGATTTTTAGGACATCCTAAATAGCTTCTCACTTTAAAACAAAACAAAAAACCTCTTTCTGTCTTACAATCAATATTGAGTATCAATTCTAAGGCAGAAGAGCTGCAAGAACTAGGAAATAAGTGATTTGCCCAGGATCACACAGCTAGGATGTGTCTGAAGTAATTTTCAAACCCAGGACCTCCTGTCTCCAGACCTGGTTCTCCATTTGTATGAACCTCCGAGCTACTCTATACCTTCTCTTTTTCATTAGAGCCCTTCAAAGGTTTGAATACAGACATAATATACAATCTAAGCTATCTCTTCTTTAGGTTAAATGTTTAAACATGCCTCATTTTCCCCATGCTGATTGTAAGTTCTAGGAAAGCAGAGACTATATGATCAGCCAGTCCTCTCCCTCTCCTCTCCTCTCCTCTCCCCTCCCTCCCTCCCTCTCTCTCTCTCTCTCTCTCTCTCTCTCTCACACACACACACACACACATACCCCTCCTTTAAAACTTAGGTTTAACTTCATTTTTTCCTTAAATTAGTAATAACTCATATTTACAAAGCACCATTCATGGATTTTATCCTTAAACAACCCTATGCTTTAAGCAGTAGAGGTATTATGATCCCTATTTACAAGTGAGAAAAATGAAACTTAGAGAGGTTAAGACATTTTCCCACTGTCACATAAGTAGCAAGTGTCCCAATCAAGACTCAAACTTAGGTCTCCTATTGCTAAATTTAATGTTTTCCCATGCAACCACACCACCTACTATCCTTCCCATCACTATCTACTCTGGGATCATAAATTTGATTCTAAGAGAATCTTAGAAACCATCTGTTCCAATACCTCCTTTCTTAGATGAGGAGAGTCCTTTTAAAGATGAGGAAACTTGAGTCCCAGAGAGGTTAAACAATTTGTCTAAGGTTACATATGTAATAAATATCAAAGGTAGGATTTGAATCCAGGACTCAGCCTCTAAACCTAGCATTCTATCCATTCCACCATGAGTAAAATGATCCCCATTTTATAACGTTAGAATTTTAGAGCTAAAAGAGACCTTAGAAGTCAATAAATCAAGTCCCCTCATTTTATAGAAAAGAAAACTGAGTCCCAGGGAAGTTAAGTAATTTGTCCAAGGTAACAGGGCTAGTGAAGTGTCTAAGACACTAGTTAAATCCATCTTTCTGGCTCTAAGGCCAGCGTTCATAGAGCTCTGAGCCTGGGATTAGGAAGAACTCCTGAGTTCAAATCCTCCCTTATACATTTCCTAGCTATGTGGCCTGGGCAAGTCATTTAATCATTGTCTGCCTCAGATTCCTCATCTGTAAAATGGGGATAGTAGTAACATCTACCTCCCAGGAATATTGTGAGGATCAAATGAGGTAATATTTTTAAAGTGCTTAACATAGTGCCTGACACATAGTAGGTGCTTAATGAACAACTGTTTCCTTCTCTCCTTCCTCAGCTTTTAAGTAGATTCTGTGCAGCTGCTCCTTGCTAGGTTTCTGGTCCCTTATGGGTACTCAGTTCCTGTAATCATTCCTTGTTCCCTCCCTCTCTCCTTTTCCCCTACCCACCTTCAGACTTTGAGCTCTGGGCAAGTAGGGGCTGGGCTTATTACCTTTGCATTCCAGAGAGGGGCTTTGCCCTGATCCAGCCCACATTGAATGGCTGGTGTCAGCTGATAGTGCCTGGCAGCAGAAGGAGTTCCAACTCCTCCCTGGGTCAGGGACAGAGGGCTGTGGATGGGACCTGGTGCTTTGTGAGTAGGCCAAATGTACTCATTCATGAGAGACTGTGGGTGTAATCAAAGCCACTTTATTTCTTAAACAATAGAAACAAATAGAACAGCAATCACAGGAAGGAAATAGCAGAACCAGCAGGGAGCCTGCAGCTCCAAAGAACTGTGAAATGGTGTAAATGAATGACAGCCAGATAAAGGACATTTCTTGATGCTTAAAGTGCCTTATGAAGGTCTTCATTTATGGTTCCAGCAAGCTTCTTTTCTGGATCTCTGTCTCTTCAGGACTAGACACTTCCCAGGGTCATAGATCTGTAGCTGGAAGTGATCTCCAAGGCCATCTCATCCAAAGACTTCATTATGTAGAAAAGGAAAGAGAGGTTTAAAAAGGAAGTGAATTGACCAGGATCACAGAGCTAGTCATTGTCAGAAGTGGGATCTGAAATCTGGTCCCCTTAACTTCAAAGCCTTGGCTGCCTTAAAATTCAATAAAACTTATAGCAGAAGATTATGCCATGTGTCCTTTGAATAGTCATGTACTTTGAGGCAGAATTATGAAGAGTGGGAGGCATCCAATGAACTAAGAAAAGCTTGATTTTAGTCCATAGGGCTCTTTGGAAGGAAGAATTGGGAGTTTGAAGAGGGAAGGAGCATAGGTCAGGAAGCATGACTTCCAATATGGGTTTCACATGGACCTGTGTGCCCTTGGACCAATTTCCTGTTTTGTAAAATGAGAAGATGAGGGGGGGTGAATTAAAGAATCTCTAAGATCCATCCCAGTTGGAAAAATCCTCCTTGCCTCTCCTACCAGCTCTGTTCAGGACTGTGTCAAACTGATCGACAGGACTTAAGATGGACAGAATCTAGTTGAGGAGTTACAGGTTACGACTCTGGGACTTAGTATGGGAGAGGGGGTGGTTTTAGTTCAGTTGAATAGACTCAATGGAAATATTTAGATTTAAAGTTGGAGAACTTGAGTTCAAGTCTCAGCTGTGTTTTTTACTACCTGCATAACGTTGGCCAAGTCCCTTCAGTTCTCTAGATCTCAAATTTCATCTCTAAAAGGAGTGTGTTGGACATGACTTGGGAAACCAATACGAGAGCTCTCTCTTCAGTTCTGTCATTGTGATTCTGGCTTCTAAGCCTGAGTCCCCCCCTTGCTTTCTTACAAAGAAAAAGTCTGGATGAAGAGCAGCATGGCTAATAGATTTTGTTACAGTCCAACCTGTTGGACAGGCTTCTATCACCACATGAGCCTTGGGACTCTCCATGGCTCTCTGCTGAAGCCCAGCTCCAATATGTCCTATTCACGTAGGGTTCTGCAGTCTTATAGAGGACAACCCAGGTTGAAAAAGCCTTTCTGTCCACTATCAACCCCACTCCTTATAGACACCTCCACTCAAGTCACTCATTCCATCCAGGAGAATAAATACTGACCTGAGGACCTACCTAGGACCTGAAAGAGAGAATCTAACCCCACCCAAGTCAAATAGAATTCCAGCAATAGAACAAATGGCTATTAAGCAGCAGACTGAAAAAGAGGAAACCAACTTCCTTCTTTTCCTTTTAACTCAATGGAGAGTCTTCCTATTGGGATTCCTCAGCAGTGAAACTGGGAAAAGACTAAGGAGGTAGGAAGGGGTGGGTAAGGGGTCCAGGGAGGATTTACCTGTGTTTTCTGTAGGGAAGCATTCTGGCTCTCAATCCAGGATGTCTCTGAGGGAAAGGGGGAGGGGTCACAGGGAAAGAGCAGCTCAGCAGGGAGTTGAGCCAGCCTCAGCTTGATTTCAGGGGTTGTTTCAATCATCTCTGCAGGAGGGCTAGAGAGACAGCAGCAATTAAACTCAGTAACTCCCCTTTTTGGGAGCACAAGCTCCAGGGTGGCTTTTCCATTTGTCCCTCGGTTGAGAGTTAGAGCACCTATCAATGTCATCTGAAAATCACCTGGGAGTTTGATGATGTCAGGCTGATTTTTAAGAAACATAACACATTAGTGATACAATGCTGTCGTACATGTTGAATTATGGATCCCAGAACACCAGATAATAGGAGCGTAATACATATTTGTTGAATAGATAAGAGCCTCAACATTTCAATCAGTGATTTTGTTGAGAGAGAAATGACTTAACAAATCTGTGGATGACACAAAGCTGGAAAGGACAGCTAGCATATTGGATGACATAGTTTGAATGTAAAAATATCTCAGCAGACTAGAATGATGGGCTGACTCTACTATTATGGGATTTAATGGAGACAAATATAAAATCCTATCTGGGTTCAAAAAATCAACTGCCAAAGTACAAGATGGAGAAGATGTGGTATAACATTATAGATAGCAAACCAACAAACTGACTTTCATAGTGTCTTGGTGGTCAAAGTGGATTGCAAATTTAATGTGTTGTAACATAGTTATCAGAAAAAGTAATGGGAGACTAGAAATGGTGGCATATGCCTGTGGGGTAGGCTGAGGCTGGTGGATTGTTTGAGTACAGGAGTTCTGAGTTGGACTAGAATTAAAGCCAACTGGAAGTTCACATTAAGTATAGAGGTAATATGGTCAGCCTTCAGTCAGGTGGGGAAAACAAAACAGATTAAAGCTTCCCATGAGCAGCTGTTCTATTTTTGGACTAGGTGAAATGCAAAGAAGGAAGGAAGGAAGGAAGGAAGGAAGGAAGGAAGGAAGGAAGGAAGGAAGGGAGGAAGAAAGGATGGAAGAAAGAAAGAAAGAAAG
>NC_058132.1:612821336-612870972 GCF_016433145.1 Gracilinanus agilis | reverse complement strand
GAAGGAAGAAAGGGAGAAAGAGAGAGAGAAAGGAAGGAAGGAAAGAAGAAAGGAAGGAAAGAGAGGAAGAAAGAGAGAAAGAAGGAAGGAAGGAAAAGGGAAGGAAGGAAGGGAAAGAAAGAAAAAAGAAAGGAAAGAAAAAGGCCAATGGGACTGATAGAAACAAATAGTGCATTTAAGAAATTTAAAATGTTCAAAATGAGGGAGATATAAATACTATTGTCCTCTGTCTTAGTAAAATTATATCTAATATATTATTTTCCATTCTAGGCATATTGTTTTAGGTGGGATTTGACCATTGACAAGCTATTCTTCTGACCCCTCCTCCCAGATTTTCTCTTTAACATTGACCCCATCAGTCATGAGATACCTTAATTTCTGTCCCTGTGTCCCCTACCCCAGCTTCCTTCCATGCAAAACAGTGCCTTCCCCTATTAGGCTATAATCCCCTTGAAGTCAGGGACTAGTTTTTTTTTTTTCTGCTTGTATTTGAATTCTCAGCACTTACTAAGATAAATAATTCCCAGCACAGTACATACCTAATAAATGCTTGGTAAAGTTGCATTCAGAAAAGAACAATTAAGATGGTAAAGGCATCCAAAATCATGCCATAAACCTGGAAAAGATAAAACTTTGAGGGCGCATGTTAACATCTTTACATAGTGCTTTAAAGTTTACAAAAACTTTTCCTATCCATAATCCTATGAATACTTGGTAGTGCAAGTATTAATATCCTAATCTGACTAATAAGGAAACAGAGTCAATGCATGGTCACAAAATGGATTAAACTAGTGTCAGGATTAGGATTTGAAGCCAAGTCTCTTTTGTACCATATTCTGCATGAAGAAACTATGTCTCTGGGTATTTGAAAGGTCATCATTTACAAGAAGGATTAGACTTGTCTGCTTGGCCTCAGAAAGCTTAGAAACATAGGTGGGATTACAGAAAGGCAGATTTCAGCTTTTTATTAGGAAAAATAATTTTGACAACTAAAGCTCTCCAAAAGGGGAACAGGCTACCTCATAAGTGGGCTCCTTACCATTGGAAGAAGTCAAACAGAAGCTGAGCAACTTCTTATTGGAGATATTTTAAAAGGTGCTATACAATCTTTACAGGAACATATGGGGTGCAAAGCATTTTGTTAGGTGCTAAGGAAGTTATAGATTTCATATCTAGCCTCAGACACTCCTAGTTGTGCAACTCTGGGCAAGTCACTTAACCTCTATTTGTCTAACTTTAAAATGAAGTTAAATAATTGAACCGACTTCTCAGGATTGTTGTGGGGATTAAAGCATGTAGCATAGTACCTGGCACATCGTAGGTATTTAATAAAATTTTTAAGCCCTTATGGACCTTACAGTCAAGTAAAGTGATTAGACACATAGATAACTAGAGTATATAATGGGCAGCTAGGTGACACAGTGCATAGAGCATTGGGCTTGGAAGAGAATCAGAGAAGAACAGAACAAAATGCTATGTGTGGAACCAAAGTGGGTAAAGTCATTTCTAATAATGGATCTCAGGAGACTTCATGGAGAAAGTCACTTGTGAGTTGATTTTTATTGGATATGTAGAAATTCAGTAAGCAGAGAAAAGGAAGAAGGGAGTTCCATGCAATCGAGAATAATGAACAAAGACATTTGTTCAGGAAATTAAAGGGGATGTTCATAGCTACCCAGTTTAGCTAGAGTGTAGAATACACGAAGGTAAATCATAAGACCGAGGGCTAGACGGGTGGGTTGGTGACAGACTGTGGGCCTTAACCACTGAGCAAAGGAGTTTGAAATGTACTCTATAGAAAACAAGGAGACAGGGAAGATTTTTGATCAGAGTCCTGACAAAGCTGATCCACGTACAAAGAAGCTTGTTTTGCCAGCACTTTAAAGGATGGACTGGGACAGAGTGAGAAGAGGAAAGTATATCTGTCTCTTAGGAAATTGTTCCAGTAGTACAGGTAAGTGGTACTAAAGGACTTCAAAACATATCAACAGCCTAGAACACTGGTCCAGATAGAGGAGAGATCCAGAAATCACTTTAGTAGTACAAGATGAGGCAGGTATGATTCAATAGCAGTTCATGGGAAAAAATTATTTGGGGCTTTTAATGGCTTGCAAGCTCAGTGTCAGTCAACGTTGTAAAATGGCAATCAGGGGAAAAAACCAAAAATCTAATGTGCTATGGGGATTCTTGAAGAAAAACATGATAAATATGTGGGTTTCTATTCTACATCTGATACCATAGATCACTCAGAGCCTAAAGGTTCAAACAAATAATCCATTTAATAAAAATATATTCAAATATCATCCCCCTCCAGCCTCAAGCAGTTTAGGAAGATAAAAACAGATAAAAAGGAGGCAGCTGAGTAGCTCAGTGGATTGAGAGCCAGGCCTAGAGATGGGAGGTCCTAGGTTCAAATTTGACCTCAGAACTTCTCAGCTGTGTGACCCTGGGCAAGTCACTTGACCCCTATTGCCTACCCTTACCATTCTTCTGCCTTGGAGTCAATACACAGTATTGACTCCAAGATGGAAGATAAGGGTTTAAAAAAAACAGATAAAAACCATGGGCAAGAAGGTTAAAAGTGTCAGTAAAGAGCTTAGAGGTCTCCCTCCAAGACCAAAAATCAGTTTTTATCCTCTCCTTATCCAAAGGGTCTATAGCTGGGTCTCAGATCAACCCATCCTGAGGACAAAGTTAACCCAAAGTGCCCCAGCTCTGCACCACAACTTACTTGCTACAAGAGTCCCAGTGTTTGTTGTGAGAATGTATAGGGCAGTGATGGCAAATCTTTCAAAGACCAAGTGCCCAAACTACAACCCTCATGCTGCATGTGAACCCTTCCCTGTCCTTCTTACCCCATACAGGGGAGGGAGGAAGCACTCCCATTGGGTTCCTGGGCAGAGGGGTGGGTGATGTGAAAAAATGTCCTCATGTGTGTGGAGATGGGGAGGGGAGCAGCCCCCTCTGGCACACATGACATAGGTTTACCAACATGAGTATGGGGGTTAATCTAGACTTCTCCAGTTCCACCTGTATTCTGACCACACCAATAATACATAGCACTTTATAATAAACCAATTGTACAATTATAATATAATAATATTATAGTTATATTTATATCATATTAGGATAAATTATAAGAAATAGTAATTTATATAACACTTTAAGGTTTGTAAAATTCTTTACAAATTTTATTTAATCCTCACAACAACACTGGGAGATAGGTACTATTATTATCTCCCATTTTATAGATGAGGAACCTAAGGCAGGGAGATGTTAAGGGACTTGCCCAGGTTTTATACAGCTAGTAAGAATTTGAGTGAAATGGATAGAGTTATGAACATGGAATCAAGAAGAGTCATCTTCCTGAGTTCAAATCTGGCTTTAGATGCTTACTAGCTATGGGACCCTGGGCAAGTCACTTAACACTGTTGGGCTCACTTTCATCGTCTATGAAATGAGCTGGAGAAGGAAATGGCAAACCACTCTAGTCTCTTTGCCAAGAAGAGCCCAAATGGGGTCACGAAGAGTCAGACATGACTGAAATAAATGAACAGCAAAGCTTCCTGATGCCAGATCCGGATACCTTCTGTCCTGGTTAACTTTAGGCACATGGTCATCCCATTGTACTTTGACCACATCAGATTCCTTCTGCAGTATTATGCTCGGTTCTGGATGCCAAATTTTAGGATAGGCATCATTAGAGAGCATCTGATGTGAGGCCACCAGGATGGTGAAGGGCTTCAAGATCAAGATCGATTAGAGGATATGGCCATGTTTATCATTGAGAAGAGATGACTTAAGTGAATAGTGTCTTCAAATATTTGAAGAGATATCATATGGAAGAGAAATTAGATTATTAGACAAACCCAGATGACAGAACTAGAAGTGATAAATGGTTTAATGTAAGAAGAAACTTACAGTGGTGGAATGGAATGGAGTAGGTTCTCCCTCTCTGGAGGTCTTTGTCCAGAAGCATCTGAATGGCTATTTGTTACAATTGCTGTTGAAGTGGTTCTCAATCAGGTGCAGGTTGGTCTCCATGGCCTCTGAAGCCCCTTCTAAATATTAGATTCTATATGAATCTGTGACCTTGGATTGTGTGGTGGTGGGAATAATGGTGAGGGCATGGTTGCAAGAAATGTGGCTGGGGAACTAGGGCTTGGTACCTGATTGGATAGAGGGGCAGGAATATTGAACAGCAATGATGACTTAGTTGAGGGATATGCTAGTCATTTCTGATGAGTAAAATCAGCTTGACGTCCTGACTTTTTCCATCTATTCTTAGCAGACTGGGAACATTAGCAGAGGAATTGGATGGGTGGAGAATAGGTTGCCCAGTGATGAAGATTCATGGGTTAAGAGTGGTAGAACATCAGGAGGGCAAGGGATTTTAGAGTTGTAGCAAGGAAAACATTAAAATGGTTGATATAGTTGAAGCCCACAGAAGTAAGTCAATTCAAGCATTTATTCAGTGCCTACTATGTGCCAAGCATTGAGCTAAGTGCTAGAAATAAAAAAAAGGTAAAAAAATTTTTTTCCAAGCTCTCAAGGAGCTCACAGTCCAATGAGGGAGACAACATGTAAACAATTATGTACAAAGAAGACATAAAAATGGAGTTCAATGGGGCTGGTTCCTACTTGCTCTCCAAAGCCAATTGTTAAATTTTCAGCATGAGCATTTAAACTTTGAACATTGGCAAATGCTACAAATAAGGGCTTGCTTTATTGTTTTGTTGTGGAAAAGAAAGTGGTGAAGAAAATTTTAATAACAGATTAAATTTTAAGATGTGTAATGTATATATTCCATCACTCCCTACTGAGAGTTGGTTGTTAAATATTTTCCAGCACACTCTTGCTTATAAGTGAAGTCAGAATTGGGGCAATGTACTAGGAGAAAAGAGATGGGTCAAGGGATCAAATTTCATGATTAGGAAGTTTGAGGGGAGAGGGGGAGAGAGAGAAGAGAAGAGAAGAGAAGAGAAGAGAAGGAAGGAGGGAGGGAGAGAGACAGAGACAGAGACAGAGACAGAGACAGAGAGAGAGAGAGAGAGAGAGAGAGAGAGAGAGAGAGAGAGAGAGAGAGAGAGAGATATCAGAGTTTGAGGTCAGAAAGTGGAATTTCTAAGTTCCAGAGGTTGGATTAGATAACCTCTGTGGTCCTTTTCAACTCTGAGAATTATTCTGGGAGAGCTGTCTGAGAATTTGGATACATTGCAAAACTATTATATGCTAGTGATGAAGCCAAGCTCAAATTGCTTTTTTCCACTAGAGGAAAAACCCATCTCAGCTTAACAGCTAAAAGGGGGTTGGGGAAGAGAGAGTGGAATGTGTGCTATATAGGGAAGATGGTGGTTAATGGCGAGAGAAAGAGTGAATGAATTTTTGTGTTATGACATATTTACTAGGAAACGTGCAAAACTGCTCAGCACCTGCTAATTAGAGTCAGAACAACCTGAATTCCCAGCAACATGCAAATAGCAGGGGAGCCTGAGTGTGGCGATGAACTTCATGACTGCTGGGAGGGAAGTTGTGTTTTCATAAGAGGAATTATTGCTGCTCCCTGTTTTCAGATGGCAAGGGCAGATGGTGAGGCTGGAGGATAAAAGGGGCACTGATGAAGAAGGACCTTGGATTTCAATGGTCTCATTCCTTCTGCATGGTTTTTTAATTCAGGGATTGTAAGCTTGTTTTTTGAAAAATATTTTGATAACTATATTTTTATATTATTCATTTAATTTGTAATCTGATTTTATTGTAATCCTATATTACAGCTAGGTGGCTCAGTGGATAGAGCACCATACCTAAAATCAGGAAGACTCATCTTTCTTGAGTTCAAAACTGGTCTCAGACACTTACCTGTGTGACCCTGGGCAAGTCGCTTAACCCTGATGGCCTCAGTTTCCTCATATGTAAAATAGGCTAGAGAAGGAAATGGCAAAACACTCCAGTATCTTTGCCAAGAAAATCCCAAGTGAGGTCTGAGGACTTGATAGGCTTCACTGGGTTGGCAATGGACCCCATGTCACAAAGAAGGTAAGGAATCCCTATTACAAAAGGTCAGCCAATATTCACTTATTAAACTATGTGCTGGTTACTGTGCTAAGTGCTGGAAAGGAGAGGTAAAAATTACAATTATATCTCCTAGCTTATCATCATTGACTTGTAGAATAGAGCCTAAAAGGGGCCTTAGAGAGCAGCTAACTCCACTCCCTCATTTTTTCATACTCTTAACTTTATGTTCTAATAACAACTCTAAAATAGAAGGGCAAGAGCTAGGCAAATGGGGTTATGTGACTTCCAGGGTCACACAGGTAGGAAGTGTTTGAGGTCAAATTTGAAACCAGGTCCCCCCAAATCTAGGTATAGTACTGTATCCACTGTACCACTTAGCTGCCCCTCAGCTCCCTTATTTTACAGAGGAAACTGGGGTTTGGGAAAGTGAAAAGGCTTGCACAGGATCACACATCCATCCTCAAAACAGTGCTAGAAGTAAAAGGTCTAGATTCCTGGGTCCATTCTGCAGATGGGGAAATTGAAGCTTGGAGAAGTGTCCATCAGCATAATAAGTACCTAATGTGCTCAAAGCTCAATTTTAGGTATAATGCAGAATTACAGAGGAAGGGGGAATCTGGATCTTGTCCTAACAATAGAGACTGGACCACATAAAGAAATATGGAACTGAAAAGTAGAAATACATAACTATGTCCATTCACTGTGCCTAAAGGATGCTGGGTGTTGTTGGATCGGTTTCCTGGAGGTAATGAGTCTTTAGCAACATTTTTTAAAACCCTTACCTTATGTCATGGAACCAATTAGTTCCAAGACAGAAAAGTGGTAAGGATTAGGCAATTGGGGTTAAGTGATTTGCCCAGGGTCACACAGCTAGGAAGGGTCTGAGGTAAAATTTGAACCCAGGACCTCCTGTTTCTAGGGTTGGCTTTCAATTCATTGAGCCACCAACCTACTCCTTTTTAAATAAAATTTTGAAGGAAGGAAGAGAAAGGGAAGCAGAGAGGATATCCCAGACAAAGAAAATGACAATGACAACAGATACAGAAAGATAAAGTTATATCATGTTCTCTATGTTAGATTTCAGAGGTCCTTCTGCTGCCTTAGGAGACATACTAACCACTCTCAGACTAAGTGCTAAAGCTCCTTCCCAAGAAATCATGTATAGGTTTGGGAGAGAACCCAGTTCCACAGAGTGAAGGAAATGTTATTCACTTGTAGGGATGCTGCTAATGGTGATGTTGGTGAAGGTACTGAGGAGGTATAAGAGAGGTGTGTGCTTGGGACAGTAAACAGACTCAGAATAAAAATGAGAGAAATTAAAGAAACTGAATCATGAAAGAACTTGAGTATAAGGGATATGTGAGTTTTTTCACATGACCTACATGCACATGATAAAGTATATATATAGCCTATATCATATTATCAGCCATCTTGGAGAGGGGAGAAGGAGAGAAGGAGAGGGAGAGAACATGGATTACAAAAGGCCAGAAAACTATTATTAAAAATTGTATTTACATGTGAAAAAAATAAATATTAAAAAAAAGAACTTTGGGAATTTTAAAGAAGTCAGTCGCAAAGTCCAAAAATAAAGGCTAATGGAAAGGAGGAGGAGGTGACCAAGAGACAAAATTTCAGGAAGCTGGCCCTGGATGTTCATGGAATCACTGAATGTCAGATCAGTAAGAGACCTGCACTTTGACTCAGGAAAATCTGAGTTTGAGATGCACTTCTGACACTTAACTTTTCTCAGCCTTAGTTCTCTCATCTGTAAAATGCAAAGCATTTTGAAAACCTAAAAGCTTCTCTGAGTGTTAAATCTTCTTATTCCTGGAGGGTGGGGGTTGGAGTAGCAGGATTTAGGGATAAAGACTCTCCAGAATGTTTTTTTAAATGCATAAGATCAAAAAAGACTAATAATACTGAAATAGTTATCAAAATATTTTTTTAAGAAACAGATCAAAAGTTAATAACCCCTGTGCTGGGGGTATTAAAATTTCCCTCCCCAATTTCTTCCTCATTTAGCATTGGTCCTTTCTTCCACATACTTCATTGCTCAGATACTAAGGAGATCTAGGACTTGCTGGAATATGTTTTGAAAGTCTGAGAGTTTTCTAGGTAAAGGCAGACCTTACCAGTGTTTGGAGGTGCCAGTTGTTCAAAGGAATGCCAAAGAATTTCTAAAGAGGCAGTGCCAAGACAGTTCCCAACAAAGAGCGATAAAAGAAATAAAACTTGAGAGTTTTGGACATCACCACAGAAAGGATTGAAAGAACAAAGACTAAAAGGAACAGCAGTCAGTCAACAAGCATTTATTAAAGTCTCACTATATGCCAGACACTGTGGTTAAGTGCTGGGTATTCAAAGAAAGGCAAGAAGAATCCCTGTCCCCAAGGAGTTAACATTGCAATATGGGAGACAAATGCAGAAGATGACACAGAAAAAGGATAGAGCCCAGGTATATTAAAGGTAATATTAGAGTGAAGACTCTAGGAGAGTAGATGAGGGATGGGGAAGGAAATGACCTCTTGAAAAAGATGGGATTTGAACTTAGTCTTGAAGGAAGCCAAGAAAGCCCAGAGGTGAAGATGATGGGGAAGAGCATTCCAGTTATGGGCATGGTTGAAGGACAGGGATAAAAGGAGAGGAAGAAGAATAAGCAGTTAATGAAAAGGCATGAAAAGTCAGATGAAACTTCCTGGTACCAGGGACTGCTAAAAATACCCACAAGACACCCAAGGATCTTTATGGAAATTATTTTCTTGGAAATTTTTAAGAAGGGCCAAAGTACCGGCACCTAAGTAGCTCAGTGGATTGAGAGCCAGGCACTGAGATGGGAGGTCCTGGGGTTTAAATGTTGCCTTAGATACTTCCTAGTTTTGTGCCTAGCTCTTGCCACTCTTCTGCCTTGGAACCAACACAAAGTATTGATTCTAAGATGGAAGTCAAGGGTTTAAAAAAAATAGGTAAATTTGTAACTAGGGTGGAACAATGCTCCAGGATGCTGATTTAGAGGTCTCCTATGAAGAATTCATTAAAGCAGTAGTTTACTTTGTTCTCGTTAGCATCTAGACAATTAAGTTAAAATCAGAACCTACCTCTTGCTTTCTTCTCTACCATTATGCCCTGATGCCCACCCCGAGATTAGCTCCTCTTTGGACCATTCCTCCCTTCCCCAGCCGTATGACCTCCCCAGTCTCTGACCTGGGTGTTGTTTATGCTGCTTGCCTTGGGCACACCAATTGCTATTTATGGTTCTGAGAACAGTATGGATCCAGGGCCTGCCTGAATGCAGAGGAATGCCTGGAATGACTGCACCAGGACTCTTTCATGTCTAGAGGTGTGCAGCCAGAAGAATCAGAAGTGCATGTCTGTCTGTCACACCTCTGGCTTTTCCATTTTCAATATCATTGTCAGTTTGTGTGAAGGCATTGTCTTTACCCAGGAGAATGCAACCCAAGGCATGTGCTTCCTTTCCTGATTCAGCTCAGTTTTCCAAGATTCAAGTTTCCAGGTTGGCAGTCCCAATAAAGGTGAAAAGAATCATTCTTTTCCCTAATCTTGAGAGCTCTAGAAGCTTAGTGCTGGATATCTTATCATCATCAATGAATGTATTTATTGTGCATCTGTACAAATATTTGTGCTTGGCAATGGAGCAAAACCCTTCATTTAATCTAGTGATCTAATAATTTATAGTAAATAACTTATTTTAATTTAATAATTTATCTGTATAAATGCTTTGGGTAAGAAATGTTTCACTTTTTTTCTTTGTATCCCCAGTGCCTAAGACTGTTCCTGGCATACAATAAACACCTCATAAGTGATTGTTGAATTAAATTGATTTGATGCCATCCTTCAGGAATTTATAATATAACTGGAGAGACAGTACATACAGAGAAAGAAATGTAATAATATAAGGAAGCATCAAGCAAATGGTGCAGGTAGTGATGGGTGTTAGAGTGCAGAGGAGAGATTTATCATTGAAGTTTTAGGGTCTTTGGGAATGTAGGACTTGAACTGGGTCTTAAAGGATATTAGACTTAGATACACAGAAAGTGATGGATACCATTTCAGGCAAAGAGAATAATTAGAGCAAAGCCACAGAGGTGGTTTTGGGGTTTAAGGGAAACAATGTATAGAACTAGTTTGACTGGAATGAAAAAAAAAGCAATAGGAGATAGACTAAAGAGGGATCAAGTGGCAGAGAAAGGTCTTGAAAGCCTAGACCGAGAGTTTAAGCCTCATCTATAGACAATGGGGAGTCATAGAAGGTTCTTGAGCAGAAGAGTAATGTGTAACAGTATTTTTCATCAGTGTCTATCATAGTAGGTACCTAATAAATCTTTGTTGAATGAAAATCAGTGTTAAGTTAGCATTTTTCCTGCTAAGGGGTAAATGGATAGATTTCACTGCCTATCAACTTGAATAGGAAAAAAGAAATTAGATCTCTATTTTCATTAGCCTTCAAATGAAATTTAACACTTTCCAGATTTATTAACTGGTCCACTAAGAATTTTTCCAATCAAGTTTTCTAGGGAGGAAAGTTTATCAATTTGTTTAATATTAGTTCATTTGAATAATGTATTCACCATTCTGTATTGTTTCTGCAAATTCTAAGAGAACAGGAAGCACATCTGTCTGTGTCTCTGGAAAGTGCCCCACAGAGCCCGAGGTACAGAGCAGTTTGATCCAGGTTTGGAAGCCTATGGGATTTGTTCTACTAGATCATGGAGTCTGGAACCTATCTGTGTCATGAACTCATTTGGCAGTTTGGTGAAACCTATGGACCCCTTCTCAGAATAATATTTACTGTCTATAAGCACAATTGAAGGAATGTTAGAGGCTCTGAAAATGAAGATCTATTTATTTCATCATCCAAGCCTAGAGACCTACTGAAATCTATCCATTAATCCATTGAGAAACTGTGGACTAGACTCTATTATACCAGACTGGAAGTTCCATGAAGGCAGGGACTGTATGTTAACTTAGCGTTTTTCATTAGTATCTATCACACTACTCTGCACACAGCTCACACTTAATAAGCCTTTGCTGAATAAATGAATTGTATCTGATAGCTCTGATGCAATTATATATGTGTAGGAGGAGACACAGGACAGCATATTTCCATTAAACACAGAGGGAGTAAACACATAGTTAGGTAGCTGAATGTTTCCTGTTTAGAAAAAAAGTCACCATATCTCAATTCAACCTAGGAGGGAAGTGAGCTTTCAGGTATGTTTGAATGATGGAAGGGAAACAGCATGATGAGGTGGGGCTGCTTGACTTCTTGCTATTTTTTTGCTAGAAAGCTCAGTGGTTTCTGGGTCTGGAGTGGCTGTCATGGGTCAGAGGAGGCTGCCAGCCGCTTGTCCTGTAGCTGTCTGGGGGCCATTCATGCTTCTTCAAGATTCTGTGCTCTTCAAGACCCACAGAGCATCAAAGACCATGCTTGATCTGAAAGTAGGAAATCTCAGAGGATAGAGGTAGAGAAATCAAACTTGAGATACCTGAGGCAGGCAAGGAGAGGCAGAAGGCACTTCAATAAGTCAATTTGTCTGTTTTCCTACCTCCAGGAAAGACCTCAAACTCTGCCCAAGAAAGGTTCCAACATATTATTTTATTTTACTTTTTAAAAAACACTTACTTTTGGTCTTAGAATTGATAATAAGTATTGGTTCCAAGGTAGAAGAGCAATAAGGGCTAGGCAGGTGGGATTAAGCAACTTCTCCAGGGTCACATAGTTAGAAAGTGTCTGAGGTCATATATGAAACCAGGACCTCCTGTTTAAAAAAAATAAATCTGGCTCTCTAACCACTGAATTACCTAGCTGCCTGTCAACCTATTTTAAATAGACATACATATGACAATCTTCTTTAGACACATTATTAGGACTGCTGAACAACCTTCACACTTTCCTTCTAATGCTTAAGCTATGTCCTTCCCATGCAGGTTTGGGGCATTTGTTCTAGTCTTGTGCTTAATGGAGGTGGAATGTAACTTGTAACTCTCTAAAAATCCTATTTCTTTGGGAATAATCTGAGTAGAAAGCCAAATAACTCAGATGTCCAGTCTAGCTTTTAGTGCCATGAGATCAAAAGCCTGGAGATCAGATTGCTTTCTACAAATGACTTTATGGGACTTTATGGAAGTGAAGGACTAATGAGTCACTTGCTGACATTGCTGAAGCCTCCTTCTAAAGCTAGCCTGGGCTAGGAAAAGGGGTTGTATAAGTATGCCTATGTGTATATGGATATGTAAATGTATGTGTATCACACAGTCCCTTGACACACAGAAAATTGGAATAGAAAGAAATGCCAAAGAGTACTCATACCATCTCATTTCCAGAAGAATATGCAGAGTCCCAGAGAGGTACACATCACCCATAACTAGCTAATAGTAGAGTTCTATTCCAGGGCTCCAGGCTTCATGGCTCTGAGGTTTCTTTGCCTTCCATTCATTCCTTTCTTTCTTCCTTCTTCCCTTCCTTCCCTCCCTTCTTTCTTCCTTCTCTCCTTCCTTATTTCTTTTTTCTTCCTTGTTTCCTTCCCTGCTTGCTTCTTTCCTTCATTTTTATTTCCTTTCTTCCTTGTTTACTTCTTTATTCCTTTTTTTCTTCCTTATTTCTTTATTTTTTTCCTTCTTTATTTTCTTTTTCCTTCCTCTCTCTCTTCTTTACCTTCTTTTTGCTCCATACATTATCATTATGATAATTCCACCTTATCACAGATTGTTTCTATGCAGTGCCAAACATCCCAAAGGTTGACCAGTTTTTCATCCAGATGCTTTAATGTCATGTCCTGACATCATGAAATTCTGTAGCTGGGCAACCATTTTCTCTCCTCTGTGGCCTTCCACTTTTAGCCCTTGATATTTCTGCCATAGTATTCGGGCACTATCTCTTTCCACCATTATATTCCTTAGGAAAAGTCTAAAGGGTCCCCTTTTAAGGGAAAGGATGATGTGTTGTACATCAATATCCAGACCAACTCCTCCTAGGAGGAGGAGGAGGATTTAGTATCCATAGGAACTGAGCCAAAAACGATGGCGTGGATTTGGTGTTTCAGAGCCCAAACCCCCAGGCACTCTTCCCTGACAGAGAAACATGCACTCAAGAGATACTCAGATGAAAGGCTCTACAAAAATTTAAAATATTCCATTACTTTAAGAAACCCCGAGGATGGAGATGACAAAGCAGTGTCAACTCTTACTCGCTAATATGGGACAGACAGATTTAGATAATTGAAACCCAGAGATGATTCCTAAACCTTATTTCAATCTTGCCATATTGTAGCCTTTTCCTCCACCCCAAGAAATCCTTTACTAAGGCTGCTGATAAGTAACATGTGTGGATGTGTTTCCAACTCCCTCCTCGACTGTGACCCCTCTAGAAAAGAGACAGCACAGGAAACATACTTTCCCTTCCTTACAGTAGCAATCAATTTAATGCCAAGTAGCATATTCTTCCCAATGGCCCAAGCTCAGGTATATTTTTTCCTCATTGTACTATATCCCGAGAAGGAGAAAGGGAGAAGGAAGATTTGTTCTCATTTACAGAAGAGGAAAGTGAGGCAAAGTAAATTGAATAAGAACTCAAGTGTCTTAATTCCTCCTCTTCTTTCTTGATCTGAAGAATGAAATCCTAAAACTTTAGACTCCTTAGGTTGGAAAGGGATGCTAGGATCAAACTTTTCGGTCCCTCATTCCTCTTTTTTTTCTTTTTTTCATTATTTTTAAATCCTTACCTTCTGTCTTAGAATCAGTACTATGTATTGGTTCCAAGGCAGAAGAGTGGTAAGGGCTAGGCAATGACAGTTAAGTGACTTGCCCAAGGTCACATACCTAGACAATGTCTGAGACCGGATACAAACCCAGGACCTCCTTCCTCGAGGCCTGGCACTCTATCCACTAAGCCACTTAGCTTCCCTCCCCCTCATTCTTCCTTTGACCCTAAAATTCCACTTCTTCTAGTATCATGTATTATTGGTCTTAGAGTAAGTGGCACAATGGATAAAGAACTGGGCATGGAGTCAGGAAGACCTGAATTTAAATCTAGCCTTAGATACTTACTAGCTCTGCGACTCTGGCAAGTCACCATGCCTTTGGCTGTTTCAGGTTGTTTTTTTAACTCCTACTTTCTATCTTGGTACCAACTCTTAAGACAGAAAGGCAAGGGCTAGGCAAATGGGGTTAAGTGACTTGCTGGAAATTGTCTGAGGTCAGATTTGAACCCAGGTTCTCACTAATCCAGACCTGGCACTCTATCCACTGTTCTATCGACAGCCCCAACTTCAGTTTTCTCAACTGTTAAGTGGGGATAATAACAATACCTACCTCATAGGGTTTTATGAGGTAATATTTATAACACAATGTGATATGAAAGTTGATATTAAATACTTCAGAGATCATGAAGGTAATATCCCTCAATTTTATACCTAAGAACTAAGAACCTAAGAGGGTAAATGCCCAAAGCTACACAGATAGGAAATAGCAAAATCTGGATTCAAACTCAATGCTTCTGACTCCAGAAGTACACTGCCTTTATTTATACTTTCTTATTTTGCCTGGCACACAGTAGGTGCTTACTATGTGCTTGTAGTTGACTGATTATAGATTAGTTGATTACATATTGCTTTTTTCTGTCTCATGTGCATCCATTTTGCATTTGCCTCCATCTGAGTTGTTTATATCAGTGAGCTCCTATAATTCTCAGATAATTCTTATATTTTTCTTCTCCTTATATATTTTGTATTTACCAAATTACTTCCATGTTCTCTTCCATTAGGATGTGAGCTCCTTGAGAGAAGGCACTGATTTTGTTTGTTTTTTAACTTTTTATGGTATCCTCACTGCACAGCATAGTAATCAGGCACATAGGAAGTACTGAATAGATGTTTACTGATTGGATAATCAGAGGGCAGGAGTTTCATCTAAATCATTCTACATCATACTAAGAGATTCTAATGGCAGATACCTCTCACAGAACAGGTTAGGTGTTTGGGTTTTTTTGGATGATTGTGGGGCAGGGGAAAGGAGAGATTGGAAAGAGAGGCAGAAGGATGGGGGAGGAGGAAGAGGAGCCTCTCCATCCTATCCCATTCCTCCAATTGCCTATTCTTCTCCCCCAATCTGCCTTTTCCAGTGCTGTGATCCCTCATTTGGGAAACAAGCTAAAACCATTCCTAGGCAGGAGGGCTTGTCTCCTGGAAGCAACTGAAAGATGGCAAGGCAAGTGACCTTTCTAATCACTCTTGACATTTTGCAGCCTTGGATGCTGAGGGGGCTGCCCTTAAATGTCGCTTTAGATGCCAGCGGCAGCAGAGTCTGCAACTCATTTTGCCCTCAGCCTGTTGATGAATCTGCACAAGGAAAGGTCTTTGTTTTCTACTGAAGGGGAGGGGATGGAGAAAGAATAGTCAGCAAGGGACTTGTTTGCTTGGGCTGCCTGGCTACGCTTGAAAATGAGGATAGAAATGAACTCAGGGAAAATATTTCCTCTCAGTGGAGAATGGATCCTCTACCTAAAGCTCAAATAGTCTTGAAAAGCCATAGTATGTCTTGCTTTGAATCCAGAAAATGAGGGAGATGACCACAAGAACATCCTAAGGAAATGACTAGTCCTTCTCCAGAGAGGGGAAATTGACTTACTTATTCCAGGTTGCTTACAAGTAGTAAGTGAAGGGGGCAGAATTTGAACACAATTCTTCTGATTCCAGGGCCAGTGGTCATCCCAGCATCCCTTCAGCCCAAGAGATCCAAGTAGACATAGTACAGCTCAACCTCTTCATGAGTTTGATTCCACTTTGAATAAGAAAAAATATTTCAGAGCAAGAACCAAAGATTGAACTGAACTCCCTCTGTCATTCCCTTTGTTAGACCTTCCAACCCTGCCCCCAATATTTCCTGGGAATAATTCTGTTTTTTCTTCATCACATTCAGAGAACAAATTGTTCCCCTCTCTGTTAAGTTCAGGGCTCTCCATCTATGGAAGCAGAGAAGAGCCAAAAGGGTTATTGCCCCAGTTTCCCCAATTTGAAGGTCCCCAAAGCATCCTGGTGCATTGCAAATTGCCTTGTAAGTTATGGGCTCCCCTTTCTCCCTCCCACAATGCAATGGGCCCCTTGGGACTGTGTCAACCCAGGACCCGATCTGTTCTCATTCTCCTTTGTTTATATACCATGAGTCTTTATACATAATGCTTACTGATCATAAGCCCCTGGATGGTATGATTCCAAATTTCTTTCCAAGAATCACTGGGTCAATTTACAACTCCACCAATAATGCATTAATGTGCCTACTTTCCTGCAGCCTTTCCACCAATTGCCATTTTCCTTTTATGAATGCGAGGGAGAGCTTCAAGGTTACTATAATTTACAATTCTCTAATTACTAGTGATTTAGAACATTTTTCCATATGGCTACAGCTTCAACATTTTCCTTGAAAACTGCCTATTCATATCCTTTGCCCACTTATCTGTTAGGGAATAGTTCTTATTTTAGTAAATTTGAATTGGTTTCTCATATCTCAGACATGAGACTTTTATCAAAGAAATCTTATGGAAAGACTTTTCTGGTTACCTTTTTTTCCTTCTAATTTTAATTGTATTGGTTTTGTTTCTGAAAAAGTCCTTTTAGTTTTATTTTTTAATGTTCATTTTACCTTCTTTGATTCTATCACTTGTTTGGTCATGAATTCTTCCCTTATCCAAAGATACAAAAAGTAATTTCTTCCATACTACTTTAATTTGTTTATTGTGCCATCCTTTATATTTAAACTATGTATGCATTTAGAGTTTATCCATTTGGTGTGTGTCTGAGATGTTGGTCTATACCCAATTTCTGCCAATTTGCTTTCACAGTCCTTTCCCCAGCAGCCGAGGTCTTTGCATAAATCCCTAAAAAGGAGTAGAAGCAAATACCTTTATTAAGTGTGGGGCAGCATCTGGACTAACCTTGTAAATGGGCCTGGAAAAGCTATCCTCCATTCTTCTCCACCTTTCCTAGTGTCTTAAAGACAATAGAACTCATAGCCATTGAATCTAAGTCTAGAGAATGGGGAGAATGGTTTTCCTTTTTATTTGCAGAATTAGAGAGCTATTCTGACTCTTAGTGGCCACATATAGGCAGTTCCCTTGCCAAGTTTCAAAAGTTTGAGTCAATTATGTGCATCTTCCAATTCTTCCCTCTCCAGAAACAATATGATTGTATTATAAGATCAAAGATTTAGAGATGGAAGGACTTGTGCAGAACATAGCATAGTGCTATGGATAAAGGGATAGATTTGGAGCCAGGAAAACCTGAGTTTTAATAACTGCCTATGACATTTATTAGTTGTGTAATCCTGGACAGCTCATTTAACCTCTCTGAGCCCAAGTTCCCTGGGACTATCTATATATGAAGATGGAAAGACCTTGTAGACCCTCTAATTCAACCTCTTCTCTTGATTTAGCCTTTAAAAGCAGAATTTAGCTACTTACAGATGGAGCCAGGCCCACAGCTCTCCCTCTCCTTTGCATCTTATAGACCAGCTAGACTGATGACCCATGCTTCAGGAAATGCCCTGACCATGGTCCTGAAACAATTGTTCACTAAGATCCAATCTGTCACTGGGAGCACCAGAGACATTTGAAACTAATTTTCAATGTGGGATGTATTCAAGCAATTAATAATGATTAATAATGAACTTAGTAAATCAACGGAGCTTACTAATATTGCCATCCCACTCAACGGAAATATCCCAGGAATATGTCTGAGAAGATAAATGAGTCTGCGGTGCTGGTTAAGGGGTCAAAACCCATTGTAATCAAGTTAGTTACCATCTCAGGTGGTGGGCTGCTTCTTATTTCACTGCTAAACATAACTTGAAATCAGGGATTCATTAGATATTGGCTTTATTGGAGATCCTATTTTTTATTATTTTTAAAAATCTCAACCAAATATGAATGACTTGGATATATTTGCCATCAGAGTCTGTCTGGAAATCATGGTATAGTAATAATAATCATTATTTTGGTGACCATATTTCTTCTATAGACTAGGTTTACATAAAGTACTTGCCTTGTTTTCTATGTTTTCTCCTTTGATTACCAAATTTAACATTTGTTTCTTGTTCTAGCACACAAGATGAGTATACATTTAAACAGGAGAGAAAAAGCACCAACAGCATCAGAAAAGGCCTCCTAGTCAGAAGTAGCTGATGCACTTAGAAACAAAGGCAAGGTTTATAAAATACAAAGGTGAGGATGAAGTGAATTTTCAATGTGGACAGAATATGCAAAGTTAAAGAGGCAGGAGAATGCTGAGTTAGGTAACTAAGTAGGTCTGGCTGGAATATAGAGGGTATGAAATCGAGTAATATATGATAAAATTCATTTTATATTGTGACAAATTGGTGATGGAAAATAGAATGATAAGGAGACAAGAAGGAGACAACCTGGCTCAAGATTGACTTTGCTAGAATGTAAGGATCTCTTTTCTAATCCTCTGCTTCTCCCTTTCCAGTATCTGTTTTGATTTTGCTTCTTTGAGGAAAAATAAGTTTGCTAAGATAAAAAGTACTTAAAAGTCCAGAGATGGGGGCATCTGGGTAGCTTAGCCAGGCCTAGAGATGGGAGGTCCTAGGTTAAAATCTGGCCTCAGATACTTCCTAGCTGTGTGACCCTGGGCAAGTCACTTAACCCTCATTGCCTAGTTTTACTGCTCTTCTGTCTTGGAACCAATACGCAGTATTGTTTCTAAGATGGAAGGTAAGGGTTCAAAAAGTTCAGGAACATCTCTGTCTCTGTTTCTTTCTATCTCTCTCTGTCTATCTCTTTTCCCCTCTCCGTGTGAGTATGTGTGTGTCTGTGTGTGTGTGTGTGTGTCTGTGTGTGTGTGTTTGTGTTTGTGTTTGTGTTTGGTTGGTAAAAGAGACAAGAACCCATGTCTCACAAGACGTTCACATCTCTTCTGAGCCAACAATTGAAGCATTTGTGAAGAGTGTGGAAACCCTGCTCTATTCCCCACCTGGATTTGCTTCTCTGATTTTGTGTCACCTCTCTCTTCTATCTATTTCTCTCAATATATTTCATAGGATTATCATTGCATTATCTCTCTTTGTTTCTGTCTTCTCTTTATCTCATTTTTTCTGCCACTCTCTTTCTCTTGTCTTTGTTTCTGTATTTGTCTGTCTCTGTTTCTTCTCTATTTATTTCTTGTCTTTCTCTTTGCCTGTCTATCCTCTCTCTCTGTCTCTTACTTTCCATTGAATTAGAACCTGGAAAGGGTTTTGAAATAGAAACCCTCTCTCCTTCATGCTCCTGGCCTTTATCCTTTTTATCTTCTCCCTTCTCCGACTCTCGCTGCAATTTGCTATATAAAAAGAAACTGGATGGGCTCCACTGAAGAGACACTCTCCCTGGCTATATAAAACAACAGATTCATAAACATCCCTCAGCCTGGCAGCATAAAGCCCAGTGTGAGTCACCATGAGTGTCAAGGGCTGCCAGTGGGAACCAGGGAACCAACTGCTTGCCATCACCCTGGGGTGGGACCATTCATTCATAGACCAGATGGCACAATCCATTCAGGTTTTCTCAGATGGAAATTTGCAGCTTCTATTTGGGTGAGTCTGTGTTGTCCTACCTCCTCCAGGGACACTACTGAGATGGATTGGATTCATCTGGACTCTTAGAAATCAGCTCCACCAATGATCAACTCTGATAGACTTAGCTACTCAAAGCAATACAACAATCCAGGACAATTCTGAGGGACTTGGAACAAAGAATGCTATCCACCTCCAGAGAAAGAACTGTTGGAGTCAGAATGCGAATCAAAGCATGCAGTTTTTCACTTTAGTTTATTTGGGTTTATGTTTGGGAGCTTTGGTTTTGTAAGATTACTCACTTACAAAAATGAACAATATAGAAAGATGTTTTGCATGATCATCTATGTATAAACCAGGATGTCACCTGTCAGCACCAGGGTGAAGGGAAAGGAGAGAGGGAGATGAGGTTGATAATATAACTTAGGAAAACTTATATGAGAAATTGATATTACATGTAATTGGTAAAATTTTATTTTAATTTTAAAAATTAAAAAAATTAGCTCCTTTCCCCACCCCCCAGCAAAGGAAGGTCCAGAGAAAGTATTAAGGCGCCCAATAGCAGTGAGGTTTGGTGAAAAGTATTTGTAAGTGCCTGTGAATTCCAAAGGTAAGAGACAAATATGAAAAATATAGGTGTTAAAAGAGGAGAGGAAAGGCATTTAGATAGTGAAGAAGAATAAAGAATCTCAGGAAAGCACTTTTACCCCATTTTCTGGTTCTCTTCCTCCTCCTTTTCTTTCTTTTTCTCTTCTCTCCTCTCTCTCCCATACATTTCCCCTTTCCACTCCTTTCTCTTTCATCTTTCCTCAATTTGACTCCCCTCTTCTTGTATCCTCTCTCTACTCCTCCCATTTTTCTCTTCCCCTTCTTACTTTCCCCCCTCTTCTCTGTGCTCCAGAGAGATAGATTGGGGACATATGTGTGTGTGTGTGATAGACAGAAGTCTGAGAGAAAGTTGTATCAGACCAAACTAGTGAGAAATAGATTCACCCATGTACATTAATGAATGCAAATAGAATGTCAGGCCACTCTGGGAGATGTTGGTGTGTTTATTCTTTTAGAGTTTATGTGGCATCTTTCTTCTGAAGGGCTCAGCCAGGAATCAAAGGTATGAGAATGAAAAGACAAAAGGCACTGATATCTCAGATCTGGACTTCATGTGACCACCCCAAGGCCATGCTGCCTTCCATGTTGAGACATGTTAACAGGGAACTAAAATCTGAGGTGCCACAGTAACACAACCATTTGCAATGAGATCCATGTCTCAATTTGTTTTCATGGTTTGAGTCAGGAGAAATAAAACAGAACATCATTCTGCCACTTCTTGATTTGAGAACTCTTAGTCAAAAAACACATCCTAGGATGATCCATTTGGCTAATCTATTCCTTATTCTCTTTTCCTCTCTTCTTATTCCTACCCTCATCCCTTTCCTTCACCTCATTTCTTAGTCTGTGCCAGAAATAGTGGAGAACAGGGTTGATCCAATCATTCTGCCAATCAGTCAACCAATCAACAAGCTTTTATTACAAGGAGAGAGGAATGGGATAGATGAAGAGTGGAGTTTTTGTGGAACCATTATATTATGAGTATTTGACATTTATAGCTTTTTTTTACATAGATTATCTCCTTTGAAATTTGTAGCAACCCTGTGAGGAATGAGAGGTATTATTACCCTCATTTTCCAGCTTAATCAGTCAGTCAATCAAGCAATAACCATTTGTTAATCATCTATGTGCTGGCACACTACAAGGTGCTAAGAATACAAATCTAAAAAAATGAAACAGGACTTATTCTCAAGCAGTTTATATTTTCTCAGATAAAGAAACTAAGTCTCAGATTGGTAAAAGGACTTTCTCATGGCCACACAGCTAGTGAATATCAGAAGCAGGGTTCAAACCAAGTTCTATCCAAACTCCAGATCCAGGGTTCTCTCTTTTATACACTGAAGCTTCTTTTTCAACCACTATTTGGAAGAGGGGAAGGAGAAATCAAGGAGCAAGGTCCCAAAGTCAACTAAAGGAAAAAGAAAGGGTGAGGAGAGGTTAATGCTGGATATGGAAATAATTTGGATTTCATCATGAACCATTATCAGATAGCATTAAGGGCCCATTAGTACTTGATGTAGGTTCATCCCAAGATCTTCACCCCACCTCCTTCATTTATGTGTGTATCTACACAGAGGCTCACACACACACACACACACACACACACACACACATATACCCATCTGCCTAGTAGTACATTGTGGTGTCGTAGATAGAACTGAGGATTGGGTGTTAGGTAGGTCTGAATTCAATCTTTCATCAGAGATTTCCTAGTTATATGACCCCAGGTAAGTCATTTCAGCTCACTATGCCTCAGTTTTCCTCATCAGGGAAATGGGGAAATAAATAACATCCCACCTTAAAGTCTTTGAGGAGCAAGTGAGAAAAAAAATATATATATATATAAAATACAAAGTGATATATATATATGTCATTTAAAAAAAACCTTGGAAGATCTAAGTAAATGTCAGTTTTGTTGATTACATCAGGGCTTCTCAGCAAATCAATCTCAGTTTTTCAACAGATTTCAGAGCCTTCCATGGTTGATCTCTAACCTGGCTGTTAACTTTTTGTACCACTACCAATCCCTCTTGGTTAGAATTGTCACTGTTAACAGAGAGGCTGATGTTGCTTCTATAGTAACAGGGAAGGGAGGAAGAGGAAGAAGAGGAAAGAGTCAGGGGAAAATATGAGTTTTCTTTTGGGCATAGTGAGTTTAAGTTGTCTTCTGGACATCTGCTTCAAGATGCCTAAAAGGCAGTTGAAGATGCAAAATTGAAGGTCTTCGGAAAAGTTGGGGCAGGGCAAGTAGATTTGAGAATCATCAGCAGAAAGGTAATAACTAAATCCACAGGGGCTAATGTAATCACCAAGTAAAGTTGGTTTGTTATTGCTCTTTGTACTCAAAGAGGACCAAAATGACATTATGCACATAAATTGGATTTAAAGAAGTACAATATAGATGGTGTTTAAGAAAATAATACTGATAACATTATTTATGTGTATATATAATATATATACATATATATAATAAATTTGCTACTCTCAGCAATATCCCCAGGTCCTAGACTCTGTCCGTCCCAAAACTAAAAGGAAATTAAAACTATCTTCTCAGCAAAGGATGATTAGGGATTTGAAATCTGTTGTATGCCTAGTAAGTAGGTATTTCTCATTTGATTACCTGTAATTTGCCTTTTAAAGCCACAGGGCTATGGGTTCACGCATGATTCACTGAATGGAAAAGAAAGCATATACTCCCTGTTTGAATACCACAGAAAAGACTTCACCTAGGACTCCAAGCAAAGTAGTATTAAAAAAAAACCTACCAGGTTCAAACCCGGCCTCAGCCATTTCCCAGCTGTGTGACCCTGGGCAAGTCACTTGACCCCCATTGCCCACCCTTACCAATCTTCCACCTATGAGATAATACACCGAAGTACAAGGGTTTAAAAAAAAACCTATCTTCTGGCTTAGTAACAACTATAAGACAGAAGGGCAAAAGCTAGGCAAAAAGGGTTAAGTGACTTGCTCAGGGTCACACAGCTAGGAAGTGTCTGAGGTCGGAATTGAACCCAAGTCTTCCCGACTTTAGACCTGGCTCTCTATCCACTGTGCCAACTGGCTGCCCCTCAAAGTAACATTAAGTCAGGACTTTTGTGATAATGGTCTTAACCATGATATGAGAACAGGATCATGGGACTAAAACAAAGCAGAAGACTGGGAGTGGTTGATGCTGGACTTGGAAATAATTGAGACTATCTACAACTTTCATCAAATGCATGCATTCTGTGACCCTGTTCTGGCACCTTCTATTAAAGGTGCACTTGGGAATTCCAACTAGATAGAATTACTCTCCATTTCAACTGAAGGGGAAACAGACACAAAATGAGAAAATTTTTTAATTGATTGGAGGGCTGAGATTTAATGTCAATTCTCCAGACACTATGCCTAAGTTACTACTCTCATCCTTCCCAAAGAAAGAATAAGGGAAAGGAGGGGATTGTGCTGTTTTCCCTTTCATCACTCTGTTGTTGACTCTCAATTTCTCTGCTGCTGACACTTAACTCCAAGTTCACAGTCACCCTTTGTGCCAAAAGAATGGCACTGCAGATGGTGCCTTTATTTTTAGTTGGCTGTGTTGGCTTAAAAGCCTTCATGGATTTTAGTGGCATATAGAGGAAGCCACAGAGGAGAAACCACATAAAGTATATGAGTGAATGGTGGCTGGTTTGGAGTCCTAACAGGAGTTGGCTTGACATCAAACATTGAAAAATGGGGTAGTCTTTACCTCACCACTAAACCAAGTTTATTTCTAAGTGAGATCTGGTTCTAAGTCATTCCTAGGAGATATACAGGAGCTAAAGTTGAGTCTAGCACCATTCAGAGGGTCTATTTAGGACCCTGAGAATCACTACAAGGTGAAATGGGACAAGTGGGATGATATAGTGCAAAGTTGACAGGTGGTTGCCTCTGCTAACACTATGCCTTTCTCTGCCTCAGCTATTCTACTCACCCCTGTGAGTTTTTTTACACTTAGATGAAACTAAAAGAAGAAGTCAATCTGAAGGCAAAAGGGAGAATGTGGGAGGTTGTACCCATCCCCTTAGCCTTGTCCACTGCCTGACCAACAACCATTTTCTGATCAGAGAACAGAATGAAATTAAAGCTTCCTTTTGTTTGAGATAAGGTAGGAATTGGTTGTAACATATTAAAGATATTGTTGGGAGGTGACATTGCCTGGAGCAATATCATGCAGGATCTGATTATACTAAGTGTTGTCATACCACATGGCTGAACGAATGGATGAAGCACTTATTAAACACTAACTGTGGACTGATCATGCTAAATGCTAAGGATGAAAATAGGAAAACAAGAAAGTTGCTATTCTCAAGAAGTTCAGATTCTAAAGGAGAAGAAAATACATATGAGGTATACTGAGTCAGCCTGTAGGTAGCAGAATAGATAGAGTGCTGGGCTTAGAGTTTTATGTAGAGATGGATGCATGGAATCCCTGCAAAGATACAGGGACAGCCTCACCCAGAATTCCAGGGGCAACTGCCAACTCTTCTCAACTGCCCCCTCACCCAAAGTTCTCCAGGGGGGTCCCCTGGAATTCTGGGTGAGGCTGTCCCTGTATCTTTGCAGGGATTCCATGCATCCATCTCTACATAACAAGAGTCAAGAAGATTTGAGTCCAAATCTGGCATCAAACACTTTCTAGTTGTGTGACCTTGGGCGCTTTCTGCCTCAGTTTCCTCAACTGAAAAACAGGGATACCAGCACCAAACTTGCATAGTTGTTGTGAAGAACAAACGAGATAATATTTGTAAGTGCCTAGCATAGTGCCTGGTACATAAAAGGCGTTATCTAAATGTTTATTCCTTTTCCCCTTCAGATATGAAGCTTCAGCTATGGTACAAAGGACCCCTGATCTATAGGTTATAGTGGCAAAGAAGATGGTGGATACATCTCTTATAATGTTAATTGTATTGATAAAATCATATCCATGTCTGACATTGAATCATTTGACAATACCAAGGCCTTTAGTTGCAAGAACATTAATTTCTAGGTTTTCTGAAGTTGTAACTTCTCCACAGGAGGGTAGCCAAGTGGCGTCTCCACAGGGGTTACTTCCCAGGATGATGGATGGCTGCAGGGGTTGGGTTGGAAGCAGGATTGATGGCTTGGAAGGTTCTGCCTTCCGCCGGGAATTGATCTTGGTGGGGACAAGGAATGGGGGACAGGGGCTTGTTTCCCTCAATAATGACTGCCAGGCTTGGGCTGAAAGCCAGATTCTTGGGTTTAGTTCCTGGTCTATCTCCAAGAGGTTCTGGGAGGAGGCTCTGGTTAAGGTCATTGCTTGGCACACATGCTGCTTTCCATTCTTCCCTCAGGGTGCCTTGCCACTTCAGTGGTTGAACTTGGAATGAGTATGCAGATAACAGAATGAAACAATACATAACATGGTACACATATTTTTACACTTGATCTTAGCCAAAAGGCCGAGAAGGTATACATATTTTTAAAAATAATTTTTTCCATTTCTTTTATTTTTCTATTATCTATATTTCCCACTATGTTTCTCTCCCTTCCAAAGAACCATTCTGTATAACAAAGAATAAAAAAAGGAGAGAAAAAAGTTTAAAAAAATTAACCAACAGATCAAAAAGTCAGATGTCACATTCAGTGTTCCATACCTAAAGTTACTTTCCTCTACAAAGAAGCAAGGGGAAGTATTTTCTCTTATTTCTTCTTGGGGGACAACCTTGGTCAATTCAACCTCTCAGCATTCAATATAAGTTGTAAATGCTTATTTTTATTAACAATCATGGCAGCTGCCATAATTGGTTCTCAGAAGTTGCCTCTCTAAGTTTGCTGCAGCCCAGTAAACTTCAAGAGAAGAGAGGCAGGCACTATAGCCTTTGCATCCCCGTGTCTCTAGTGCCTTGAACATAGTAGGAGCTTTACAATGTATGTTGCTGCTAAATTGAATTGTTTTAGTTTCATCTATTTCAGGGTCCAATTTCCAGCCTCACAAGTCCAAAAACTTGATTTTCATTCCCAGGAGAGTGATCATACTCTGGGGAAAAGTAACTCATATTTATTAAATTCAGAGGAGACAGATTTATAAAGCAGAAGGGGCCAATTTAGTCATTTATGGTTGGAAGTGGAAGTATTTGGTGCCCAGAATACTCATGCATCTGACCAGAGCAGTCCTTCAGCCTTTTCCAGGGCCTGAAATAATCAGGAAGACAAATTAAAAATCAGAAGATTCCATAGGGAGGAGAAATATAGGCTGCTTCACAGATGTTTTCATTTAATTTGGCAGTTTGGTGGCAAATTGAGATGACACCTCAGGCATGTCACGCACTACTGTCTGCCTCAGTTTCCTCATCTATAAAATGGGGACAGTCAGAGCCGTGACCTCCCATGGTGGTTGTGAGTACTAAAGTTACATATGTAAAGTGTTATTTAAGTGCTTGAAATTATTATTAGGTTATGGAAATCCAATTTCTTCCATAACAAAGACACTTTTTAAGTGATTAAAAACATTTGAATGCCCTCCCAATAGGGGCCCCTGTCTTCTAATTGCTGTTATAGATGCATCCCCTGTTTCTTCCCAACTGCTCTGTTTCTAGATTCCAAGCTCAGAATGGGGTTAGTAGTCCGTTCTGGCATTCATTTTAATGACAAGCAATATTTTTTTTTCCCTGAAGTTCCCTAGTTTTTCTTTCAAGGAATCCCAGAGCTCAAGGACAGTTGGAGGGATTGGGGATTGTCCAGTTGGACATTGAAAATAGTAATCATGATAATAATAAATCCTAGCATTTATATGATGCTTTAAGGTTTACAAACTACTTTTTATATGCTAACTCATTTGAGCCTCATAACCACCCTGGTTGGTGGGGGAGATTATATTCCCTATTTTACAGATGAGTAAACTGAGGCAGGCAGCGGTTAAGTGATTTTCCCAGAGACACACAACTAGTAAGTGTCTGAGTCAGGATCTGAACTCAAGTCTTTCTTACTACAAGGTACAAGCTCCATCTACTGTACCTGCTAGCTGCCTAGTAGGTGTATGCTTAAAAGATTGTTGAATTGATTTGAATTTTGCTGTGGGTCTTAAAAGTCAACTCAGTTCAATTCAGTGAATATAAGGAGGATGCAATGTGGTGTATAATTAGGATTTGCTCCCCAGGACTCTCTCTCCCAGCATCCCACTTTCCTTCTCACATTACGTACCAGTAGGGAGGATATAGTTTGAGTGTAGCTCCGCCCTCTCTCTTTTCCTCTGATCGCGGCTGGGAAAGTTGGGTGAGTGCCAGGCAGGAGAATTTCACTCATGTGGCTTTCACTTAGGCTTTTATATTTTTTTCTTCTTTTATTTCTTCTACTTCAAGTGATTATTAATAAACTTTATAAAATATAATACTTGTAGTTATTGGATATTAATTTTAAACTTACAGTGGTATGGGGAAGCAGTATTGGCTCTGGGGTCAAAGGGTCCAAATTCAAATCCTAGCTCTGATAATATCTATGTGACCCTTAGGCAAATTACTTTTGCCTTTAAGGGCCTCATCTGAAAAGTGACTAGGTTGGACTCAATCAGCAATTCTCAAACCTTTTGATCTCAGGACCCTTCTATACTCTTTAAAAAAGTGAGTGACACATGTAAAACCCAGTGGAATTGCTCATTGGTTTCAAGAGGGGGGTGAGAGGAGGGGAGAGAAAGAACGTGAATCATGTAACCATGGAAAAAATATTCTTAATTAATTGATTGGATAACATTTTTAAGAAAAAAAATAAAAAATTAAAAAGTATTGAGGATGCCAAAGGGCTTTTGCTTATAGGGGTTATATAAATAACTTCTCACTATTTTTGTGAAAATAGTCTTGATCTTGTATGCTCTCTAAAAAGGTCGCAGGAACTCGTAGGGGTCTACAGAGCACACTCTGGGAACCCCTGCCCTTGATGTTCCCTACGGTCCTGTCCAGCTTAGGAGAAATACTGTGTATTAAGGACCTCCTTATGGGAATAGGTGGGTAGATCAGTGGAAAGAGAGCCAGGCTTGGAGATGGGAGGTCTTCAGTTCAGATCTGGTCTCAGAAACTTCCTAGCTTTTGATGAGCCCTTACCACTTTTCTGCCTTGGAACTAATACCCATATTGATTCTAAGATGGAAGGTAAGGGTTTAAAAAAAATAAAGAAGCTTCCGTGAGCACAGTAAGAGTCACTGTGTCACAACGATGGCTAATATTTTATATAAATTGTCTACTAAAGTGCTCAGTGGGCTTTAAAGTTTACAAAGTACTTTATGTATGAGCTCCTTCAAGCTGCCTAGGAGGCAGGTTGTTTTGAGGATCCAAACACCTAGTTAACACACATAAAGTGTTTTGCAAACTCCAAATGCTGTATTTATCCCCATTTTGCAGATGAGGAAACTCAACCTAAGACAGATTAAATGACCTGCCACCCTGAGTCACACAGCTGGCAAGTATCTGAGACAGGATTGCAGTGAAGGTCTTCTTGACAAAAACATTTGCCCTCTATTCTCTATAGCACATAGATAATAATAAAAAAAAAATATGGAGAAGGAAATGGCAAACCACTCCGGCACCTCTGCCAAGAAAACTTCAAATGGGGTCATGAAGACATGGACACAACTGAAAATAACCAAATAATGATGAATAAAAATAAAGAATCATGAGTAGTTTTAAGTTAGGAAGCCTGGGTCCAAAGGTAAGTCATTTAACCACTTGGAGGTTCATGTCCTAGTCCATTCTTTAAGAGTATAAGCTGCAGAATAGTTACAGATCATTAGATGGAATTTCCACACCAGAAGTTCCCTGCATGGATGAAATCAGAGATTTTGATTAAGAAATAAAATAAAATAACCAGCAAGATGCTGAATAAGGTAATAGTGATACAAATATAAAGAACTAAGTAGTCCCTGCACACCAGAGCTTTACTTTTTTTGGTTGTTTCCAATGGTAAATGCTTCTCCTCCCTCTGGAACCCAGTCCAAAATGCATGCAACTCTGGTTCTGTGCTCACCATGGGTGCACGACCACAATCTCAACTGCTCAGGGAGTCATGCAGATGGTGGCGGGCCATGGTCTTCATCCCCTTCTTTCTTTCTAACTCCTTCCCCCACAGACTTGCTTCCTTTCTTTTCCATGGATTAAACTCAAGGAGATAAACAGAGAATGGGCTTTGTGAAGGGATTAGGTGATCCTTGTGTCCAACTATCTCTTTAAATTACTGTCCTCCTAATTACTCAAGCGATAAAAGTCCAGTTGGGAGAGATTAGATGCAGTCATCACTGGCACCAACAGCTAGATTGGAGGCTTTGGCTCCAATGGGAGAGATTGCTGTTCCCAACAAGGAGAAGCCCGCCCTGTGCTTTTGAGGGATGAGCCGGTGGTGAAGAGTTGCCATCTGGCTCTTCTGGAGGACTAAAGCTTTCAGACTTCTGGGGAAGAGGAGAAGCTGAGGGTCGCCTACCCATTCCTCTAGATAAATTCAACACGCATTTGTTAAGGGCTTTTGTAAGATTAAAAATTAGTATCCAAATACTTCAAGTATTATATTTTATAAGATTTATTCATAACCATTTGAAGTAAAGGAAAATAAAAAGCTAGAGTAAAAAGGGAGCTAACCCAGGCAGGGCTGTGAGAGAAGAGAGCGAGAGGGTGGGGTTACTACAAACTTTTAGGTACAATACATAAGGATGCTACGTGGACAAAGGGAAAAGGACTCTGGGAGATAAAGTCCAAGGGTTCAAGATTTCCAACTATACATTTCCTATGTGTCAAACGCATGCTAGGCTAGAGACCAGAGGGACGAAGGGGAGGTTTGACATAGATTTCTGTCTTAAGGAAGTTTATTGTTATTCCTTCCTTTCAGTTGTTTCTGACTCTTTGTGACTCCATTTGGGATTTACTTGGCAAACATGTTGGAGTGGTTTGCCATTTCCTTTTCCATCTCATTTTACAGATGAGGAAATTGGGACAAACGAACGGTGAAATAAATTTCCCACAGTCACGCAGCTAGTAAGTGTCGGAGGCAGGATTAGAACTCAAATGATCCTAATTCGAGGTCTGGTGCTCTATCCACATTGTGACACTTTAGCTGCCCTTTCAAGGAAGTTAGGTGCTTATAACATATAGTATATGAATTGATTTCCTCCTGAGTGAGTAACGTTTTCCAACAACTTATATTATAATTATATTATATTCCATATATAATTTAATGTATATTATATATTATATGTAAGTCTGTGACTTAGTAGATACATTCTAGGAATCTTCTTGAGGGTCTTAAAGAATCAAAAAAGCCATGGTGTCCTATCACCCTATTTTATGGATGAAAAAACTGAGACTTAGCAAGATTAAGTGACTTGTCAATGGCACACTACTCTTAAATATCAGAATTCCATTATATTAGGGCTGTGGGCATGTAATATACATATCCAGCCTCTGGATCCTAAGTAGGTTAAAGAATTAGTGTTCATTTCTGGTCCCTCTTCCTGCTTACTTCTTGGCTAAACTATGGATTAGGTCCACATATGTTAGCCATATACATCACAGACAATGTTCCATAAAAGATAGCATACTGAACTCAGATTGAGGTAGAGCTGGGTTCAAGGCCTCTCTCCCTTGCCCAGACTTTTATGAGACATATGACTTGCCTCTGTTTCCTAACCCGTACAGTGGGGTTATTAGAAGCACCTGCTTCCCAGTGTAAAAATGCCAGGGTTTGTGTTAATTTTAACCATAGAGGGCATTCACTCCTGTGTGAGTGTCTTGGGTATGTGGATATATGGATGTAATAAACTATATTACTAAATAAATGCCTTGGAGAAGTATAAACCAATGTGCTAGATGATATGGTAGACAACAACTTGGGGATCAATATTGGACATTTGGGTGGTCAATAGAGGACCAGCACCTTGTAGAGGATGGATAGAAATTCAATAGAGGAACACAAAGGAGAAAAGACTTTTCAGACACAGGAGAATGGTGGAAAGGAAACACAGATGTTTGGGTCTTTTATCATTCTTTTTGGGAAAAGGAATAAGCATTTATTAAACATTTAGTATGTGCCAAGCGCTGTGCTAAGCACTTCACAAATATTACCCCCTTTTGATCCTCACAGTAGCCCTGGAAGATGGGTGCTGTTATTATCCTCATTTTACAGAGGAGGAAACTGAGTGACTTGCTCAGGATTGAATAGATAGGAAAGGTCTGAGGCTAGATTTGAACTCAGGTCTTCCTAACTTTGCCACCTAACTTTGCCAGAAGCTTGTTAAAAATTTCCATCAGGGAGGATGTCTCCTCCTCCAGCCTGTGGTGGGGGGCAGAGGAAGGTTATTGGTGGTAGCATAGGTCAAGCAGGGTATGTTCTCCCTTGTTTTGAAAGCTCTTCTCTACAGGGAAGTTAGAAATCCCATACCTTCCCCTGTTGGAATTAATCAATCACCAGTCAATCAACAAACATTTTTTAAACACTTTGAATATACCAGCACTGATCCAGGCACAAGAACAGGCTAGTGGTTACTCTATAAGGCAGATATGGCCAGATCGTCTGAGACCATTGGTCTAACTAGGGATGAATGTCATCTTGCATCTCATGGGTTCTATGAATTTTTAAATTAGTTTGATGGAAAAGCATGGTATTCGCTATGAAGAACAGTAGGTGGACTGTCTACCCAGGGTTGTTGGTGGCAGTAGTCATTTACACTGGATTTCAAATGTACCGAATTAATATCAATTCATGAAGCATTGGGAAAGGAATTGAAAAGGAGCTTAGAGACCCTTGAGGCCAATCTCCTTATTTTACAAATGAGGAAACCGAAGCCCAGGGAGGTAGTGAAATGCCCAAGGTCAAATAGGTAGAGCTGATATTTGAACCTACATCTTCTGACTCCAAAGTCCCTCATGCTCATGTCATGACGCCATGTTGTTCCATCAGAAGAGGAAGGCAGAGATGATGCCCAGGAGTATCTCTTGATTTGGGTGAACTTGATGCATTGAGAAGTGAAGAAATTCCTTTGGACTGGACTAGCTAGAAGGAGCAGACTTACTTTTTGGGTCCAGCCCTCAAGCCCCCTAGGCTGGGTTGCATGGGCTGGACTGACTTGTGCTGATGCTAGAAATGGGCTGCCATTGGGGAACTTCCTCTTGAAGCTTACCCTCACCTGCTTCACGGCTGAGCCTCCCCCAGGCCTCCTGCTAATGTGCCTTTGCAGTCAATTAAAATCCGATTCTATTCCCAGCAAGGGAGCTGGCAGCCTTGGGTCTTCCCAGCAGGCTGGACTGGTAGCAATTACTGGCCTGGCTGGTACCTGATTAGCTAAAGGGAGGCTGCAGTAGCCACCCTACCCCTGTGGTCAGCTTTTAGCCAAGAGGCAGGAGCTCCTCATCCCCAAGCTTTGGCCCTAAGCTATTATTCAGCTCCATCACTAGGGATCCAAATTAACCTCTTCATTTCTCTATTCCTGGCATTAGAAGCCAAGAAGTCAATCTATCTTATCTAAGCAGAACATCCCAAGAATAATTGCCTAGGACCTCTCCAACCCCTATGCAGAAACTCTGGTGGCTCTCAAACACCTGTAATTAATACCCTGATTTGGCACCCAGAGAATGCTTAGTATCACCTACACCATGCCTTGAAGCTTTGAAAGTAGAATCTATGTGGAAAGGCAAAAGAGATGAGGATGATTCAGCATGAAGAAAAGTGAAGGTTAAAAGGAATAAGGAACAATAGATTCCAAGATTCTAAAACTACATTATTCTCATGTCCCCAGTGGGTAAGGCACGGGCTGCTCACTTGCTTCCCCTCTTTCTTTAGAATCCCTAAATTCCTTTAAATTATACCTCAGACACTACCTCCCACAGTGGTCTTTCTCATTCCCCCTGGTTTCCAGTGCTATCTTCCTCTTGAAATTATTTTGTATATCATTTGCTTAACTACGGACCCATTGGGCCAAGGAGGCTCCTAGCTCTAGACTCATGCATACTGGGTCCAGGCTTAGAGTTTGCCAGGTTCTAAGGAGAGGAGTCAAGCTTTTTCTAATTCACTCTTAAACCCCTCACCTCAAGCCTTGAAGAAAAATTCCTGAAAACTTAAATTTGTCTCAAGCCTAGGCTCTCCCCAAAAGGATTAGAAAGATACACAAGATAAACAAGGTACAGGACAGCTATTTATTTTCTCCACCAAAAAGAAATACTTAAAACTTATGTGTGTATGTATGTGTGCATTGACAAAGACTTAAAACCTGATAAAGCCATTATTTTCTCCGGGGCAATTGATACTTCAAATATTAAAATATTAAAAACACAGAATATTGAGTTAGATTACTAGACAGGAATTTCACCTTCATCTCAGCTTTGTGCTGTCCAAACTATACCTTCATGGTCAATGTCTTCTGGCAAGCCAGCCCACGATTCTATTGATGGTCATATTTTTTCCCCCATAAATCATTTAGCTTCAGGCACTTACTGAGAAAGCTAGAAAATTCCCATTTTCTCAAACTCTTGTCTCCCAGGCTGGAAACACCCATCTTGAGATCACCGTTTGATCACCGATGCCCAGAGATAGAAATACAAAACAGAAGAAGCATACAAAGACCTATAGTCCAGGTGTAGGCTGCTTAGGTAAAGCATATAGATCTTCTGCCATGTATGAGCAACTATCATGACTAATTGGGGTAGATGGAAGGAGCCCTTGCTATCCCAAGCCCTCTCCCACAGGAAGTCCAAGAGAGATTTCCAAGCCCCACATTCAGAAAACAGCAAGAGCAGACCTTTTCTCATTCTTGAAAGTCTAGTGAGTGAGTGGCTCTTTCTGCCTTAGTGGCCACTCTGACCCATCCACCTCCCCCTGTTGCTATTTCAGAAACTAAGAGACTATTGAATCATCCCAAAGCTCCCACTTCTAAAGGACATGCTAAGCATAGAAATTCTAGAATTGCCTGGGAAGCTCAGCACACAATTGAATTTTTTTTATTGATTAAGAAAATTTTTCCATGGTTACATGATTCATGTTCTTTCCCTCCCCTCCTACTACCCCTCTCCCATAGCTGATGTGCAATTCCACTGGGTTTTACATGTGTCATTGATCAAGACCTATTTCCATATTATTAATATTTGCATTAGGGTGATCACTTAGAGTCTACATCCCCAATCATATCCCCATGGACCCATGTGATTAAGCAGTTGTTTTTCTTTTGTGTTTCTACTTCCACAGTTCTTTCTCTGGATGTGAATAGCGTTCTTTCTCATAAGTCCTTCAGAAATGTCTTGGATCATTTCAGTACATGTTTGGATGGATGTGCTCCAATCCAACCTCTGTTATGTTTGTATTTACTTGTCTCTATCCATATCTCCCCCAGCAGAATAGGACTTGCTCGGAATAGACACTTAAAAAAATTTTATTCAGTGGAAAGGATTGAAACAATAGGGATCTAGGTTAGATAGTATCCAGGAGGTCCTAGCTCTGAAGGACTCTCCACTGTGTTTGCTTTCTCTCCCCAGATTTTCTTGGCAGGAACTCTGTGAGCTACCCCACAGAACTAGAAAAGGCCTTAAAAATAATCAAATATGAGAGTTCTTAATGTCTTTTGTGTCCTGAACCACTTTAGCACCTTAGGGAAACCATTGGATCTCCCTCTCAGGATATTTTTAAATATATAAAACTTTTATTATGTTAATATATAATATTTTAAATATAGAAAATAAAACATAAAATGTTGCAAAGGAAACCAATTAGATTGAAAAACAGTTACTCAAATATGTATATTTTTAAAACCCAGATTAATAAACCACAATCTAGCTTTAGTGTTCTTATTTTATAGGCAAGGAAACTGAGAACCAGAGAGATTTAATGCTTTGCCCAAATAGGTAGCTAGTGGGGTAGTGAGTACCTCTTAGGGAGTGAGCATCAGAGTATCAGACCTAGGATTCAGATCGACTTCTTAAGACTCCAAATCCAGTAGTTTTCCCAAAATGACTTACTGTTTCTCTAAGGGAGATGAGAGAAAATGGTCCATCGTGGGACCTATTCTCCCCAAATGAATACCAGACTGTCTGTTGATGACTTTAAATGTATATATAGTTATAAGAGACCCTAAGAGGGATTTTAAATACCTCTAATTGTAGCATATTGTCTTTGCTTGATCAGAGGCAGGGGAATAGTCAAGATGACCTCTGGAGGAACCCAGCAGCCGGAGTAGAACGTAAATATAGGTCTCCACGGAACTAGAAGTAAGAGAGTAGATCGAACAGAAGCTGAGTGGCTTAGCAGACGACTGGAGGCACTGGATGAGAGTCTATTCACATGCTATCAAAATCCAAATGCTACTTAGCAAGCTCGCCCCAAGATGTGCATAATGGGGAGTGGAGCCAGGATTTCAGGAAGCAGAGCTCTCCAGGGAGATGTGAAAAAGGGAATGAGACTGTATTTCCTGAGACTTCCAAAATGAACTAAAAGGGGGCAGCTAGGTGGCTCAGTAGATAAAGAGCCAGGTCCAGAGACCAGAGGTCCTGGGTGCAAAATGGGTCTCAGATACTTCCTGGTTGTGTGACCCTGGACAAGTCACTTAACCCACATTGCCTAGTTTTTACAGCTCTTCTGCATTGGAACTGATACTTAGTGTTGATTCTAAAACAGAGGGTAAGGATTTTGAAAAAAAGAAAAAGGTGGGACCTCTTAAAAAGAGCTTTGTACCTCTGATAGGTGTTTCTTGGATATTCTCTTCCATTTCTGCCACTCTCATCCAGTGCTGCCCAAGAGAAGATGTCTGTTTTTGGTTTCCCCTTTTATAAACCGAGGAAGGTGTGTTTGTATCTGTAAAAGAGGGCTTTGGGGGCTGGGGCTAGACGGTGAGCTAAAGAAAGTCTGTGAAAATAGTGAAAGCTAGAAAAGGTGTTGGCCAGGCTGTCTACTCCAGTCCTCTCCCTCAAGGGCAGTTTGGGGAAGAGCAGCAACCACAAAGAAATAAAATAGCACAGAATAAAGAGCACTCGGAGGACTCTAAGGCAGTGGTTGGGAGGACAAAATGTAAACTTGTAATCCTGGTATTTAAAGTCCTCCAAAAACCCTTACTTTAACTCCTTTTCTCTCACCTTCTCTGTAACATCTTCCTTGGAATTCTCCCGATAGAAAGGGTCTTCTTTTCCTTCTTTGAATTTAAATCTCTTGCCCAGGACTCTCCTTAGCTGTGTGACCCTGGGAAAGTCACCTAATCTCTCTCTTACCTTTAATTTCCTCCTTTATAAAAAGGGGATAATAACAGTGCCAACTTCCCTGGGTTATTTCAAGGTTCAAATGAGATAATATATGTAATGAATTATGCAATAAAGCCTGGAAGTCAGTCTTGAAGCAGGACAATTCCAGAAATAATTGGCCAAGACATTAAAGCACTACATAAATATTAACTATTATTCTCTGCTTTTTGCCTATATTACATCTTATCTTCTAATTATTCTTATTTGTGTATATATTTTATATATATATATGGTATACCCATCCTCTACTCTCCAGGGGAATGTAAGCTTCTCAAAGACAAGGAATACTTCATTTTCTCCTTGTATCTACAGAATCTTGTACCTCGCGTTGTACATAGTATTTCATAGATAAATTTAATAAATAAATTTAATTTTAAAAATAAATTTAATCAATGCCAGAACAGTGATTCCTAATTTTTTTTGAGTTGTGCCACAATAGTTATGTTATTTTTTTCATATCTATGACCCCTTCCAAAGGAATTGCATGCCATAAGTGATTGAAAATTTATTTTGTTTCGAGAATATTAGCATATTCTTTGAAATAATTAGGGTTACTATGGGATTGCACCAAACCATGGCTGGGCATTACTTTCTTAGAGGGCAGGTCCCAAGGAAAGCCTGCCCCAGAGGCCAGACTGGCAGGTGCCCAATGGCCTATGGGATAATCTATGCCCCTGGGCACTTTGGGGGAACCAAAGTAAAAGCAGAGAAATAAGTTTCTCTTGGAACTCAGCCCCAAAGCCTGGTATCTTGGGAACTTGTCCAGGTTGCTTTATGGCAAGAGCTGAATTCTGGCAGGACTATGTCAGTCTAAATTGTTTTCTGTTGCCATCCACACTTATAATAAAGAATTTTTGATGATGATGATAAGTAAATAGAAGATAGATATATTTGCACGTATAGAGGTATAAATATAGATGTCAGTATTTTTGTTGATTAAAACAGCAGCTTTCACCATAACTCTATAGCCATAGACATGCATCTCTTACACAAATGTCCTTTCCTCACTCACATATCCCAGGTAGCCTTGTTTATCTATTATGTGGATCATGATCTACTTCACAGACTTGAATGTTACATAAATTCAGTTGTTATTGGTGAAGTTCTTTTTTCTATTACCAGTTGAGTAAATTTAGAGACACAGTGAATAGGGGCATTTGTCTTCTAACGGTTAAAGTATAGTAAGAAAAGGATATATGAGAATAAAATAATTATTGTGAAAATGAAAAAAATTAATTTCCTGGGTTTGGCTTGTGTTTGGTTGTATTATGTGTATGGGTTGATGCTTTCGATATCACGTTAGTTTTCTGTGAGCTGATATAAGCAGAAAGGCCAAAAAATTTTGCCTTGAGGATAGAGGCAGGTTTTTCATTGGTTTGGGGGAAAGGGGTGTAGAAGGTGAGGTACTCTTATAAGAACTGTTACCTGGTTGATTGACTCAATAGACACAATGAATTGTCCACTAAATGAGATATGTGTATTTTTCTTAAAACCCTTACCTTCTGTCTTAGAATCAATACTGTATATTGGTTCCAAGGCAGAAGAGTGATGAGGGATAGGCAATAGGGATTACTTGACTTGCCCAGGGTCACACAACTAGGAAGTGTCTGAGGTCAAATTAAAACACAGGACCTCCCATCTATATGTATTTTTCAACGTATTGATTAATTTTGCTGATTGATTTTTCTATTTTTTCTTATAAAATATTCTTTACTAAATGGGATGGCTTTCTGGGAGAGGAAAAGAAGAAGGATGCAGGGGGAAATGCCAAACAAAAGATAGCAATACAGATTTATTTTCTAAATGAAATAAATGGAACATATGTAGAGTGCTTTACTTTATACATCTTGGAGTTCTAGGTAAACATTCTTGTTATAATCAATAAAGACCTACGTCACTTTTTTTCTTTGGTAGTAGATTTGGGGGTTATTTTTCTCCAACTTTTCTGGATAATGGCTATAAACTTCACTTTGTTCAGACTGTGTCAACCCAGACTTATTACCTCAGGGGGAAGATCCAGCACTGGGATAATTTAGGTGTGGGTGGAAATCAAAGGGATTAGGGTCCAGGCCAGCCTTGATGATGTGCTAAGAACCAGGTTTGGGAATGGGGTAAGAAATAGGGTAGGAGAAGACCTTGAATGAGAAATCAGAACCACCCACATATAGCTGAGTGCCAGAGAGAACTCAGAAGAGATTCTTCTCTGGAAAGAAACAGAATACCAGGGTAAAAAGGGACTCTTTGAGGTCATTTTGTCCGTCCTCCATGCTGCTGATTGGATCTCTCTCAAAGCAGCTTTGACAGGTAAGAGTTAAACCTGTTTTAGAGCCCCTAAGAAGGGAGAGTATAAGCTCTCCCTTCTTATTCATCTGTTCCAATCCTTACCTGGCTCTGAAATTCTTCCTTTATAATAAACACATGTATGATTCAGGCAAGGGTAGGGATGAGATGACCCTCCTCAGGATCTATGGAGCCTAGAATTCATTGTCAGGTACCTACCTGGCTTAGGAGTTTGATTTCCCTTGCTTCCTCCTTCTCCTCACTGGTCCATAGATCTCCAAACTAATTCCAAGATTTGGGAGATTTGGATGGAAAGAGCCTCTTCTTTCGCCATCTTCTCCTGCTTACTCATAGTACAAATAGTTAACACTATAAAATGAACATCCACAATTGCATAAACTATTACTATTATAAAGGAGAGGAAAGTCAGGGCAGACTTTCTTATCCTTAAGAAATCCAGTGTCTTAGTCTGCAGTTGGTAGGATGAAAGCCCCCTGAATCCAAGCCCCTTGAATTACAAAGGAGGAAAATGAAACCTGATAACTGGCAAAGAAATTGGTTTGGAGCCTTCATCCTCCAACTTGGCACTAGGTAGGGCAGTAGATAGAGTGCTGGACTTGGAGCCAGGAAAACTCATCTTCCAGAGTTCAAATCTGGCTTCAGATACTTAGTAGCTGTGTGACCCTACACAAGTCCCTTAACCCTATTTGCCTCAGTTCCTCACCTGGGAAATGAGCTGGGGAAGGAAATGGCAAACCACTCTAGGATCTCTGCCAAGAGAACCCCAAACGGAGTCATGGAGAACCAGACATGACTGAACAACAACAACAAAACCTACTTAATGGGGCAAACTCTCGTAAAAAGCACTGAGAAGAAAGCAATTAAATCAGACATGTGGATGTGAGGTATATCTGGAGGTGTGTAGGTAAATGTTTAACAACTGCCTCTTCCCTAAAAAATTTAAACTAGAAGTACTTTTAAGCTTAATCTCAATTATTAACATTTCGCCATCATTTTCTTAGGTCTAGGTAATCAACAAAACAGTAAATCAAGCACTGATTCGTAGTCTTTGCCAGCTGTCAATTTTGGAAGGGTCAAACTGAAAATGAAATAACCAGCTGGTTTAAGCTAGCTCCAGCACAAACCCTGAACATATCTCACTGCACCTTAGCACAGTTACATATACATAGTTGGCACGTGCAAAAGGACAATGGTTTGCGCAAAGTAATTAGGGCCAGACTTCATAGAGAAGTGGGATTTTGAGCAATAAAGAAAAAGAGTGTTTTGCCAAAGAAGACGTGACTGAAATCCCAGCTTCTCCATCTCCTCCCTCATTGCCCCCTAGTGAATTCTGCCAATCTTTTTTTTTTAAGCTCTTCCCTTCTGTCTTACTATTAATTCTAACAGAAGAACAGCAAGGGCTAAGCAATTGCGGTTAAGTGGCTTGCCCAGGGCACAGAACTAGGACTATCTGAGGCCAGATTTGATCCCAAATCCTCCTGATTCCAAGCCTGGTGTTCTATCCTCTGAGCCACGTAGAGACCCTGAAACCTGCCAATTTTGCCATGTTACTAGAAGAATTGGAACTGGGTCGTATTAGTCAGCAATGGTTGGGTAAGGATGTCAGAAAGGTGCTCCTTTGGTCTTGGTTTCTCTGCCCATCTCACTGATTTCCCAGCATATTTCCCGCCATATTGGAGGGAATTAGAAAGTGGAAAGAGAGAATGTTTTTGATCTCCCCCCCAACCCCCTAGAACTGCAAACACCACCTGTCAGGTCTGGCTGTCTCTCACTAGTTGTGGATTTATTTCCCTCTCTTCCCTGGCTTCTCTTCAGTAGGGATATGCCTGAGCCTGTGTGGGTTGAGGGATATATCTGCCACTTACCTGCTGCCACCATGGCAACCAGGTAACTTGAGAACTCTGAGAGCAAACCCTACAGATGGGAGAGGAAGAAAAATGAAGCCAGTCAAAATAAAGGGAAAGAAATCCATGAATGAAGGGAACAATTCAGTATTAGCTCTTGGAACGCAATGCCGTGGCTTTGAGTGTTGAGACCCACTGAGACCAGTTTTAGACCTCCTCATAGTTTTCCCTTTATGGCTGATCGAAGAGGCTTGTGATAGCTTATCAAATACTCTTCTGATTGGAAGGAGTTCTCAGATGGTCAACTTGCCCATCCCCCTGTCTCTAAGTTGGACTCCACAGAAACCATCCCAGTTAAACCTGAGTTGACCATTTTATTCCAAGCTATCAGAAAAGCAGATCTGAGAAATTCTTCCCAGCAGCAGTGTGGTGAGAGACTACAGAAAGCCTCATTCTGGGAGGGGGAGCCCTATGTCAAAGACCCAGTAGCAGTGAGAATTCTTTCTACAGACATTTATTAAATACTTAATCTGTGCTAGATGCTAGAAATGTGAGCATAAAAATGAGAGCATCTCTGCCCATGGAGGGCACATGTTTTACTAGGGTGGGAGAGGGAGTGGTGGTTATGACATGTAAACTGATAAATACATAATAAAGAAGGAACAGATAAGGAGCTCTAAGATTTGAGGAAGGCAGATGAGTGACTCAGTGGATAGAGTACCAGATCTGGAATCAGGAAGACTCATCTTCCTGAGTTCAAATCAAGCCTTAGACATTTACTTGCTAGGTGACCCTGGGCAAGTCACTTCACCTTGTTGGTCTCAGTTTCCTCATCCGTAAAATGAGCTGGAGAAGGAAATGGACAACTACTCCAGTGTCTTTGCCAAGAAAACCTTAAATGTGGTCACAGAGTGTTGGATACAACTGAATGGACTAAACAACAACAGAAGACCCTTAGCTGGATGGGATCAGAGAGAGCTTTTTGGAGGAGAGAGATCCTGAGCTAAAAAGTAAATTAAGAGGAAGGGATGCACCTGATGAATGAATAAAAGTAGAATATGACCTAGGATTGTGGATGAAGAACTTAAAGGAGCCTTACAGGTCATCTAGTCCAACCCTCTCATTTAACCAATCAAGAAACAGCCCCATCCAGGTTAAAAATTACTTGCTTAAGGTCACACAGGTAATAAATGGCAATTTGGGGTATTAATCCAGACTTATATTTGCCTATATCACACCAGGAGAACATGGCATAATGCTTAGAGAGTTGGTCTTAAAGCCAGGAAGACCTGATCTAAGTTTTCCCCCTGCCACGTGATGGTTGTATGACCCTAGGCAAGTCATTTACCTTCTAAGAAGTTCTTTAAGTCACAGAGAAGGTGCTGGTCTGCTTTCATAAAGGGAGCTCTCTCACCTAGGAATTCTCTTTATCAGTGAAATCACAGGTCCAGTCTCTATCCCTACCAGCATAATAATTTCTACCTGACCCAAAGGGTAATTGTGAGAATAACATAATTTAGCATGAAAGCTCTTTGAAATATGTCTTGTGGAAGAGTAAGCCAATGTAGTGTCAGGGAAAGGTCGGTCAGGCTTCATTCCTCCTTCCTTAAGGAGATTCTCTTGGCCCTGATGCTTTAAGCATCAAGACTATGAAGAGAATTCTCCTGAGCTCCCTCTATTTAGTTAGTACTTTTGATCCAATACCAAAGAGTTTAACACTTGAAGGACCAAGTCTTGGTCCTTTGGTAATCTTAAATTCCCACCCTTCCAGTTTAACTGAACTCTGCAGACAGGATCCTACAAGGCTCCAGAATGCAGAGATAATGTGGGGGTTAAAGAGCCGTCCAAGGAGCAGAGTCCCCCTTTTGAAATCTTGTTTCTCGATTAGTCTCTCATCCATCAGGGAGTGAATACCTAGTGTCCAGAATGACACTAGTCCAGTATGAAGGAGAGGGAGCTAAGGAGGGCACAGAGACTCAAGATGTGTCCCTTCCTTGGAGAAGGGCACATCCAATTTAATTGAGGAACTAGACCAGGACACACATAAAATAGAAGTAAGTGGGACAGAATTTAAAGGAAGGGTCAGGATAAGCCAGAGAAGTCAGGAAAGACTTCCAGGAGGAGGTGAGATTTGAGCCAGTCCTTAGGATGAGTAGGATTTAGAGGGGAACAAAGACTGAGGGACGGATGGGGCAAACAGCATGAATAAAGGCTTAGAATTAGAAATGATGGTTTCATATGTGAAGGACCATTCATTCAGGAAAAGAAAAAGGAAAAGGAAAGTAAGTGGTAGAATTCAGAGATGACCTTGTCCATCTCTTGCATTCAATGAGAACTCCTTTTCCAAGTTCAGATGAGGTTTGCAGGGGAAGAAATGCCCCAGGGTTCCCCTGCTGTCCTCAGCCAGCTTTAAAAAGTCTGACTGCAGGAAACACTCCATTATGTCTAGCCTGAATGTGTACTGCTATAGCCTTAGCCATAGGGAATAGGAATGATCTCATTCTTTGTAATTATATCCCCATCACCAAGCACATTGCCTAGCACATAGTAGGTGTTTAATAAATATTCATTAATTGATTTCTTCTTGTCCTAAAATTAGTGATCAAGAATTGGTCTCTGTTCTTGAAGACTCAGAGAGAGAGAGAGAGAGAGAGAGAGAGAGAGAGAGAGAGAGAGTGAGAGAGAGAGAGAGAGAGAGAAAGAGAGAAAGAGAGAGAGAAAGAGGGAGAGAGAAATGTTGTAACACCATCTACAAAACCCTGGTAAGGTTGGCTGCCAGCCTACTCTCAGTGAGAGACTGTTTTAGCTTAATTTTACATCTCACCAAGCATCTAACATGGACCTTGGAATGCAGTCGGTGTTTCATTAATGTTTGTTGATTGGATCTCATACCCCTGCCCCAACCTCCTTGGCTTCCAAGGAGGCCAACCAGGTCAGCAGAGTTAGCTGGGAATCCTCCCTCTGTTTTCTCAGATGAGGAAGCTGGCAAGGAGAAATTAAATGAGCTGCCTTGATGAAGGTAGTAGGTCTTTTGGTTGCTTCTGTCTAGAGTGGAGCACTCCCATACCCTAGGATTATTGGATAATAGATTTAGAGCTAGAAGGGAATGTAGAATCCAACTCCATTTAAATATAAGCAAACTAATGTCTAGAGTGTAAGTGACTTGCTTAGTCATACAATACAACTGGGAAGAAGAGGCTCCTGGGAGTTGGGCTAGTCGGATTCACTTAGCCAGTTCTTGGCTGAATGCTAAATAAAAGGCACTTGGCATGCATCTTATCATTTGGTGTTCATTCACTCCAGTGAGATAGATGCTGTTATCCTCATTTTACAAATGAGGACAGTGAGGCAGGGTAAATGAGTTGCCTGGGATCCTCTAGGTAATAAGTTCCAGAGGCAGGATTTGAAGTAGGTGTTCTTGACTCCAAGCCTTGGATTCAAGGAGAACCCCTTTCTCAAGTTCAGATGAGGTTCTCTCATGTTGATGAGAGATTTTCAAGGGAAAGAAATGCCTCCAGCTTCCTTACTATTCTCTGCTAATTCCTATTTCTCTTGTTTCTGCTGCTTTTTTTCTCTGTTCTTTCTCTCTTCCCTCCTTTTTGTATGCTTCTTTCTCTCTTCTCTCTGCCTTTTCCTTCTTTGTATACCACTTTTTCCTTCTCTCCCTATCCCTTTCTTTTCGCACTATTTTCCCTCTATTTCTGTACTTCCTTCTTCATACTTTCCTGTCATCTTTCTTCCCCTAACTGCCAATTATCTTGTCTTTAACATAGGTGCCTGTACACAGTAAGTGCTTAATAAATGCTCGTTGACTTCGCCACTCTTTCTCATTGCATCTTTCCCTCTCTCTCTGCAGGGGGAGCTGCTGAGTCCCTGTCGCTGCGACGGCTCGGTCAAGTGTACCCACCAGCCCTGCCTAATCAAGTGGATTAGCGAACGGGGCTGTTGGAGCTGTGAATTGTGTTACTACAAGTACCACGTCATTGCCATAAGCACAAAGAATCCTCTGCAGGTAAGGATGGGGCTGAAGACTCCACTCTTATGTCCCCAGATCCCAAGAGCCCTTGGAGATGATTGGGGGCTTGGGAAAGGGGAGGACCCCACCACCTTGCTCCCCACACCCCAAGCTGATTTTTGCTTATTTTAAATTCAGAGCCCTTTCTTCCATCCTGACGTTCTGTTCCTGAGTTCTCCCAACTCTAATCCATTTTTTCACTGTAGTCAGAATGAATCTTTCCTGTGTAAAAATGTTGCTGCTTCCCTGCTCAAAACTTTTCATTGGCTCCCTACTAGCTGCCAAGTAACTGCCAAACTCCTTTAAGATCCTTCAAAATTGGATCCCACTTTTCTAGTTTTAACTTATAATGCAACCCTACACACACTCTTTTTTTTTTTCCCCCAAAACACTTTTCCCCAGATTCTTGTATGGAGACAGGAAGTTGGAAAAAGTGTACCAACTCTTACCTCCCTCACAATCAGCCCAACTCAAATGCTACTTCCTCAATGAAGCCTTGCATGATTCCCCCAGTCAGAAAAGAACTTTCTAGCCCTTTGGTGTCTTTGCTCTTTATTTGTATCTCTCTTGGGTGCACAAAATATTTTATTTGGAATGAGATATTTTGCCTATGCATATCTCTCCTGTAAACCCTTCCAGGGCAGGTACAGTGTATCCCAGTGATGGCAAACCTTTCAGAGGGGCAGGTGATGTGCCTCAGGAAAGCGGGAGGGGAGCAGCCTGGCCCCACATCCCTCTGGCTTTCCAGTAACAAACTCTGTGCTGGAGCAATGGCAGGTGTGCCCATAGAGAAGGCGATGAGTGTCCCCTCTGGCATGTGTGCTATAGATTTACCACCATGGGTGTCTCCCATTGTATCTCCCTAAAGCACCTAAAAAAGTTCTTTGTTCACAATAGGTGTTTGATAAACATTAGTCCAATTGAATTAGGGCTAGGAGTTGGAGTTTGAATGGGGTGTCCACCTTAGGTCGGCATGGAGGAAGAGATGTAGATGACATGAGTCAGAGAAAGATGGGAAGAAAAGATGAAGAAGGGGGTACAGAAATAGAGGAGAGAGTAGAAAGAAAAGAGGGACAATTGGGGGTTGGGAAGGGGAGGGAACCACACCACCTTGCTCCCCACACCCCAAGCTGATTTTTGCTTGTTTTAAATTCAGAGCCCTTTCAGAGAGGAGAACTGGGATAGAAAAGAGGAAAAGGGCAGAGAGAGGAGAGGAAGAAGCATAGAAAAGGAGGGAAGAGAAAAAGAATCGAGAAGAAAGGCAGAAAAAGAAGAAATAAGAATTAGGGGAGAATAATCGAGAAATGAGAAGAAAAAGTGATGAGAAGGCAAAGAAAAGGAGAGGAGGAAACAAAGACGTAGGGACAGATGATGAAAAGGCAAGTGGGAGAGAAGAAAAGAGAGGAAAGGGAAGCTACATCACAAAGAGTTGAAGGTAGCATATCTGTTTTATCTAGTAAGACCTCCTCATTGGTAAGACCCAATGGGAGCAGCCTTGACCTCACTGCCCAGCTCTCCTCACCTGGAACGTCTATGAGAGGTGAATGAGTTGGCAGGAGCTGAATATAAACACTCGTAAATCGCCCCCCATCCAAAGATAGATCTCCGTGAGAGGCATACACGTAAATAAAGTGATTTGCTTCTGAAAATACCACTGCACATGCATAATTAGCCAATTAAGCTGCCACATAATTAATTAGCCAGTGCGTAAGTGAGGAAGGGAACATCAGTTGGGAGGTTAGCACGGTTGGTGTGTATTTCTAACTTCTCTTTTTCTTAAGGGAAAAATGCAAATGGCCCATTTGGGCCCTAGGGAGCCCGGAGAGTCCATTGCCAGGACACCAGGCATGTAAAGAGCAAATGCCTACTGCAGCCACTGGGCAGCTGGACCAGCAATTCTCCAGGGCATGTTCTATTGCCTTCCTGAGTCTTGGCAAGAGGATGTATTGTGGTTTAGTGGAAAATGTTCTGGCTCTGTAGTCACAGGACCTGGGTTCAGATTCTACCCTTTTCCCTTAATACTTGTGTGATCAATTGGTAAATCACTTAACCTCCTTGGCCCGAGTTCCCTTATCTATAGGATGAACGATTTGGATGTGGTAGCCTCCGAGGTGCCTCCTAGTTCTAAATCTGCGGTCCTAGGACCTTTTCTTCTTCTCTTGTCCCCTTGCTGCAGGAGTGGAACCTGGTGGCGTTGGGACTGACCTTTAGAGGAGAACTAGGGGAAAGGTACAGAAGGAACTTGGCTAGAAAGGGACCTAAAGAAAATGTGTTTATTGCATTACATGTAGGTTATAAAATCATCACCGGTAGAAAGCTTCCAAAATGTGGGAATTGGGGGCAGCTAGGTGACTCAGTAGATAGACAAGCCTAAGGGAGTGACAGGGAAGGTGAGGTGGCTCAGTGGATAGAGCTGGGCCTGGAAACTAGAGGGTTCTGGGTTCTAATCTGGCCTTGCATTCTTGCTGGCTAGGGGACTCTGGGTAGGTCATTTAACCTCAATTGTCTAGTCCTTACCACTCTTCTGTTTTGGAACCAATACTTAGTATTGATTGTAAAACAGAAGGTAAGGTTTGGAAAAAAGTGTACGCACTGAACCCTTATCTCTCCCCCACTACCTGTCATTTTCAAAAAACCTCACCTTCCATCTTAGAATCAATACTGTGCCTTGTTTCCAAGGCAGAAAAGTGATAAGGGCTAGGCAGTGGGGGTTAAATGACTTGCCCAGGGTCACACAGCCAGGAAGTATCTGAGGCCAGATCCCCCATCATTTATTCATAAATCTTGAATTTAGTAGAAGCATTAAGACTTCCAGGTCCTCTGGAGACAGACCAGAGGGACTGGGCATTTTATCTAGGGCCTCTTTGAGTCTTGATGTTCAGTCATTTTCCAACTATGTACAACTCTTCATGATTCCATTTGGAATTTTCTTGGTAAAGACACTGGAATGGTTTACGATTTCCTTCTCTAGCTCATTTTCCAGATGAGGAAACTGAGGCAAACAGGGTGAAGTGACTTGCCCAGGGTCACACAGCCATTGTCTAAAACCAGATTTGAACTCAGGAAGAATTTTCTTGATTCCAGTCCTGGCATTCTTTCTGTTCCACCACCTAGCTGCCCTTGAGCCAAAGGAAGCCACTTTCAACTCTGTTCAACTGATGAAATCATGAAAGAAGGTTTGGATCATAACTCAGGATGCCCCCCTTCAGGTTCAAAAGCAGCAATTATCTACTTTTAGACTGTGAGTCCCAGAACCAGTCTGGACTAATTTTCCCAAATACCCCAAATATCATATCTGCGTAGCCTATAGCCTGAGAGGGCTATTCAAGGCTCTGGCCAAATTTTGTTTCGGAGGGACGGGATATAACAGAGTCCTAGACTGGGAGCCAAATGACCTCAATTCAAGTCTCAGCTTTGCCAGTTTTCCAGCTCTATGATCCATGCCTGACAGAGTGTCTCTATCTGTTCCTTTATCTATAAAATGGGGAAAGGCAACCCGCCCCACCAGAGATCAGGGACAGAATCAAAAGACCTGGGTTTGAATCCTGCCTCTGGCATATACAGGAGCTGTGTGATCTAGAGCAAATCACAGTCTCTCAGCACTAAAGGAGCCAACTCCTTAAGTCCTGGAGGTAGATTATGTGCATTGATAGAGGGAATTACTCAGTAGGAGTTCCATATTTCAATGAATGGGCAGCTAGAGTGCCTGGCCTGAAACCAAGAAGCCCTGAGTCCAAATCCAGCCTCAGACACTTACTAGCTGTATGACCCTGAGCAAATGACCTAACCCTGCTTGCCTTAGTTTCCTCATCTGTAAAATGAGCTAGAGAAGGAAATGGCAAACCACTCCAGTTTCTTTGCTAAGAAAACCCCAAATAAGGAGCAGCTAGGTGACGCAGTAGATTGAGAGCCAGCCAAGACAAGAGGTCCTGGGTTCAAATGTGATCTCAAACACTTCCTAGTTGTGTGACCCTGGGTAAGTCATTTAACTCCCATTGCCTAGCCCTTACTGCTCTTCTGCTTTGGAACCAATGCACAGTATTGATTCTAAGATGGAAGGTAAGAGTTTAAAAAAAATACTTGTCCTAACCACCCTCTTCAAGGTTATTGTAAGAAACTGTTTTGCAAACTGTAAAGTGCTGTATGCACCCAAGTTATTAATGTCCCCTGCATCTGGGTGCCCATCGTGTGTTTAGCTATGAGTTCCTAGAAGCTAGAATGTGTCTGCTTTGCTTGCCTTGGTGCAAAAGTGGGTAATTTTCACCATCCCTGAAGTGAGAATACCAGAAGAAGAACAGAGCCCGGCTCCCAGGGAGCATTCTGTGGGTGGGACACAGCTTGTGGGCTACACTGCTTACTCATGTTGGTTCCCAGCACTGAGCCAGAGAGGAGCCTTGATGGGAGGCATCACTGCTCAGTTCCAGGGAGACAACGTGTGTCTCACAGGCAAGCCGATGGGATCTGGGAGGTGGGATGGAGCAAGTCTTCCCACAAACAGGCTGCAAAGCAGGAGATAGGAAATGAGAGCAGGGGAGTTCCAAACCCAGCACTGCTGGCACAGCACTGTGGGACCACAGGACGCTCCCTTTGTTTCTTTCTCTCTAGCCTAAAGTCAGGTCCATGCTCTCTCTATAGAATGCTGGGTGGGACAAGATGCCCAGGCATTAAGAAAGAGAGTTGTCAGGGGCAGCTAGGGAGGTGGGAGCCAGGTCTAGAGAGGTGAAGTTCTGGGGTTCAAATATTACCTCAAACACTTCCTAGCTTTGTGATCCTGGGCTGGTCATTTAACCCACATTGTCCAGCCTTTACTGTTCTTCTGCCTTGAAACCAATACGCAGTATTGATTCTGAGATGAAAGGTAAGGGTTTAAGAAAGAAAGAAAGAAAGAAAGAAAGAAAGAAAGAAAGAAAGAAAGAAAGAAAGGAAGGAAGAAAGGAAGAAAGGAAGGAAGGAGGAAAGGAAAGGAAAGGAAAGGAAAGGAAAGGAAAGGAAAGGAAAGGAAAGGAAAGGAAAGGAAAGGAAAGGAAAGGAAAGGAAAGGAAAGGAAA
>NC_058132.1:612809912-612821286 GCF_016433145.1 Gracilinanus agilis | reverse complement strand
AAAGGAAAGAAAAGGAAAGGAAAGGAAAGGAAAGGAAAGAAAGAAAGTTACTTGTCATTGTTAAATTCTAGTAATGGAAATAGTTTGTATATTTAAAAAATTATAACATAAATCAAACAATAAACAGAAAAGAGATTCAAATAAAATTCCAGAAGAAAGGCAAGGGACGTTTGCTGGAGCTGGAGGGCTAAGGAGACTTCACAGAGATCGTAGGATAAGAGATTGTCTACTATAGGATTGACAAGTTGGAGAATCTAGATTTAGAAATGGGTTGGACCTCATGTAGTCCACATTCCCTCCCCATTCTACAGAGGAGACCTTGAGGCCCAGAGAAATTAAATGACTTACCCAAGGTCACTGGGTTAGCAAGCAGCGGAGCTGGGCCTTGAACCAAGATCCTCTGACTCTAAAACCAGCATTCTTTCTACTTTATCACTTTTCTAGTCTAATAATCAATCAATCAATAAACTTTTATTAGGCAACAACTGTTGGTGGGCCCAGAGGGGCTGGGAGCATTGCAGCTTCTCCTTTTCCATCATATAGGCCCATCTGCTCTAAATCCAGTTCGGTGCTAGGGAAGCCTGGTCTCTAATGAGAAGAAAGTCTGGACCAGGGGAAAGTCACCCCATCTTTTTTTAAACCCTATCTTCTATCTCAGGATCAATACTGTGTATTGGTTTCAAGATAGAAGAGAGGTAAGGGCTAGGCAATGGGGGTTAAGTGATTTGCCCAGGGTCACATAGCTAGGGAGTGTCTGAGTCTGGATTTGAACCCAGGACCTTCCATCTCCAGGTCTGACTCTCAGTCTACTGAGCCACCTCCCTGCCCCCCATCACTCCCTTTTTAAAGAGCCATTGGCTCTTCCTACTCAGTAGCCAATGCGGAGGTTGCTTTATCACCCCCCAAAAGCCTCAGCGCTTAGTCATTCGTGGCCAACTGGACTCAGCCAGGGCCACTGACATTCTCAGAGAACCCAGTGACTGAGCAAGCACATGGGTCTAGCTGGAAGTAAGCAAGGAAGCTCTGTGTGATGGCTGTACAACCCCTAATCACACTAGAACTTGGATGGCCTGAGAGAGCCGTGCATCTAAATACGGAATGTTCAGAGATGAACTACTAGGAAAAGTCCATCCTGAAACTAAATAGCTGTCTCCCACCCCAGCTCCTTTCCGATTCCCTTTAGTCAGAGAGAGAGAAACACTAAGACTGAGGGAGTCGACAATGACTTCAGTATGCCTCAAAACAGGGAAAGATATTCTGTACTTCCTTCTGTGGAGGGTCTATGTTAGACCAGCAGGTATGCCACAGGATTTCTACTAAGGAGAACAGATTTAGGAGGGATCAGATGAATTAACAGAACGATGGATATAATTCATGATCTGGGGTCCCCGGGCTCTGGGTTTGTGGGAACAGAGTTCATTCTTGGGGGGTTAACCCCTAAATTCACTCTTTGGCTCATTCTGCCCCCATCCAGAGTTTACTCAGGGAGAATCTGTGAATAAAGACTGTGTCTGGGTTTCTACATATGTAGTCAAAGAATTTCCCAAATCCCACATAAGGACACAAATGAATAATGAATATATCAAGTATATCAACCTTGATTCTATCCCACAAAAAAAGGAACGCTACACAAAAGAATTCATAGTAGCCCATAAATAATCCAGACAAGTCTTCCTCTCCAGGGAGTCCCACTTTTTATAGGATCCTAAAATTCTTCCCACTCATAAGGCCACCTTGGGATTTGACTTCTCTTCAGAAAGAAAAAAGAACTCAGGACCGCCAGACAGGCAGAACCCCCGCATTCCATTGAGACCCATTTCCCCTCAGAGATGTATACAAACAATTAGCTTTTTGATATCCCCCTGAGACCTTGGACTTCCTCCGGAAAGGAAATGTGCTTGATCTTACTAGAGAAGCAACCCCCTTCCCATCAAGTGACTCATGGCAACAGGAGAATGTAATCCTTGCCTGATTTTAGCTCTGCTACTCTTATAATCTCTTCCAAAGGTGTGTGTGTGTGTGTGTGTGTGTGTGTGTGTGTGTGAGAGAGAGAGAGAGAGAGAGAGAGAGAGAGAGAGAGAGAGAGAGAGAGAGAGGGGGGGGGGGGGGGGAGGAAGGGAGGGAGATGGAGGATGTAGAGAGCCAGGGCAAATCTATTCTTTTTCTTTTGCAGTCCTTTGAAATGCCTATTTCACAACAGTATGAGCCAACCAGTTCATCTTAGGGGCAGCCACTATCAATGAAACCCACCCTCCCCAAAGTGCCCAGGAACATGACCATACCCATCATGGGGAGATCAAGAAGTTTTATTGGTCAACTCCAATATGTAGCATCTCAAAGTTGGAGGGAACCTCAATGGTCATCTAGACCAATCTGTACCAGATCAGAATCCTCTTTACAACATGCCTCACAAGAGTTTAGTTTGGGGACATGTTGAATTTCATGTGAAGGAGGAATATTCTTTGCAGGAAGGAAGATGCATAACAGTTAGTTGGTGGTATAGGGCAGGAGTTTAGAGAAGAGGGTTTAGGTCTGGTTTGGAATGTTATCTGTATCAAGGTGTTAAAGTTATCAGGGATTTACTGTAAATAAAATAAAGAGAAAAGAGCTTAGGAAATAGTCTTTGGAGCCATTTGAATTTAGTGTGTGGTGAAGAAGATGATGCTAAGATCAAACGTTCTTATAGGTCATTCCTGATACTCAAAACTAGCTCTGAGACTTTTGGTCCACTCCTCTTAGTCCCCTTTTGCTTCAATTTTTTTCAGCCTCAGCCTTGGTACTAACATGATAACTTTTGGATCTTTGGTTGAACAGAGAGTAAAGATTTCTATTGGCTTCCTGGCAGGTCTGGCAGGATAATCCATCCAAAAGCTTTTCTTTGTGCTTCATCCATATTCATACATTCTTAAGCTTTCCCTAAACTCAGGACCTTTCTGCCAGTATAGGCCCCCTCTGGACAATGTTTTTTTAATCTGTGATAGAGGAAACTAAATGTGCTAAGTCTTGTTCAGAAGCTTGCAAATACATCAAAGATTGCAATAAGTTTTGGCCTTGATGCTGGTGGATTTGGTAGAGGTAGGGCCTGGGGAAAGATATCTAAGGATTTTGCTAACCTCCTTTTCTGTCCTTTCTAGTGGCAGGCCATTTCTCTGACGGTCATTGAGAAAGTCCAGATTGCAGCAGCCATCCTGGGTTCTCTTTTCCTCATTGCCAGCATTTCTTGGCTCATCTGGTCAACCTTCAGTCCCTCGGCTAAATGGCAGCGCCAAGACCTCCTCTTCCAGATCTGCTATGGAATGTATGGCTTCATGGACGTGGTGTGCATAGGTGGGTCACTATGGTTGCCTCCCCAATGGGTAGGGGAAGAGATGGTCCCAAGGTTCAGAGACTAATAGCTCTCTTTGCAAGGGAGAGGGAAATCCTCTTGGGTTTGGCTTTGGAAGGTAGACCTAAACAAGAATTGAAGATCTCAACAGGGTGGGACCTGGGAAGCCTGGAGGTAAGTATTATACCAGGGAGGGCCAAACACTTTGCCCGGAATAAGATCAGGAGGCTTGACTGCAGGTGCCCACCCTCAAGCTCAGTAGCCTTCAGTGACAATTCTGAAGTTTACTTGGAATAGGTCAGTCTGTTTCTCTCCCTTCTACAAATATATAGCTATCTTTTCCAGCCTTAAAATTAACTTAATAATATATGGCTGGGGTGGGGGGCATATTTTGGAAACTGGAGTCAGAGGGTCTGAGGTTGAGTCCTGACCATGATGCTTACTAAATGAATCTGTGAGTGAGCATGAGCAGATCACTTGGACCTCAGTTTTCTCATCTGGAAAAGAGAGGAAGTCTTTATTGTGTAATGAACCCTTCTGGCAGTGCAAAGCTTATGGACACCTCAGAATAATGTTTTTAAAGTGAATAAAATAAAATACACAGAATTATGAAATAAGTCAATTATACTTAAATAAAGATGTAATTTTTTTCTTTTCCATTGAGTCCACAAACCCCCTGAAATCCCCAGATCCTTTGGGAGTTCATAGACCCTAAGTTAAGAATTCCTGACTGGATTAGATGATCTCCAAGGGCCCATCCAGATCGAAATCCTTCTATAATTGCATGCAAATGATGTTAACCCTTGTCCTCTTCTCCTAGAGCTCCCATAGGCCAGTCCCTAATTCTTCCCAGACCCTTTGCAGAAACATCTGCTCCTTCCTCCTCTGGGACCTTATAGTTCTTTTGTGCCAGGTTGGGCTGGCACAGCCTAGAAATGCCAGCTGAATCCCATGCACATGGGGTTTGCTTGGACTGTAGCACTTCAGATCCTGGATGCCTTTTGTAAATGTATTGATTTTTAGTCTCTTCTGAATTTTGAGGTAGTGAAATGGGACGTAATACTTTGTCTATTCCTTTTTGCTGTCTTCAGAGGCTGTCAGCCCGGAAGGTTTGATTGAAGTAAAAAGAACAGTATTTAACCAGTTCTCAAATTTGCTTAGCATTTTTACCTAAGCCAGCAGAGGCCATGCCAAGGTCCAGATTAAGCTCTGGGCAACAGCCTCAATGATTTTATAATTCTTTGGTAGGATTCTGCCAGGATCAGCCACAGCCACTTTTCCCAACGTGGTTTCTTCTTACCCTTTATTCAGTGTGAAATTAATATTTCTTAATTATTTTATTAATTTAATAATAATAATAATAATTAATATAGGGAAGGAGAATTTGATTTCTCTTGGGCCATTTAGTAATGGGAATGTCAGGGTCCATCAGCCTCAGACACAAACAGTTCACTGGAGAGAACATTATCGGAGACACAGCTGTCCAGGGCTCGGGCACACATCACTTAGCTCTTCAGTGTTCTCTGGGTCCAAGATCTCAGGCAGCTTGCAGCACAGCCAATACTTTCCCAAGGATGAACGAAACAAACAAGGGGTGGGAGCGGGAACCTGGGTGGCTCAGTGGATAGAGAGCCAAAACTAGAAATGGGAGGTCCTGGGTTCAAATTTGACTTCAGATACTTCCTAGCTATGTGACCTTGGGCAAGTCACTTAACTCCCATTGCCTAGCCCTTAGTGCTCTTCTGCTTTGCTACCAATATACTGTATTAATTCTAAGATGAAAGGTAAGTTTTTTTTAAAAATACACATACAAGGGAATGGTAACACAAATCCATTTAGGAAAGCTGCAAAAGAATAACGAAGCTCTCCCTTCCCCTCCAGCTGCACAACTCAGCCATAAGGATGTTTTATCAGCAGTTTTTTCTCTTCCTTATTCCAATGCACACAGTCCTCTAATAATAACACAATGGGCTCTTTTTTTCCCCTATTATATATGGGTAGCCTCAAAGTAAGAGAGACCTGGGTAGCCTGTTTTAGGCTCTGAGAAGCAATTACTGCCTTCCTATCCCCCTAAATCAACTACCTTACCTCTAATGGAGATATCAGGAAATCAAAAATATCAGAAGGAAGCTTCTTTTGGCAAGAGTCCCATGAAGCCATGTGAAGGTAAATGCCAGCTGTGGAGAGAGAAAGAGCGAGAGCGAGAGAGCGAGAGAGCGAGAGAGCGAGAGAGAGAGAGAGAGAGAGAGAGAGAGAGAGAGAGAGAGAGAGAGAGAGAAGCTGTCTTTTACAAAAGGCTGTACCTTTACAGTTAGACTTTCCTTTCCCTGTCTCCTTGCTTCTCTTTCTCTGTTTATGTATCTCTGTCTCTGCCTCGGTCTTTATCAGATTCCATCGCTCTCTTTCTATATTTGTCTATTACTTTTACATGTATTTCTCATGTCATCTTACTCTGTTTCTTCTTTCTCTCTCTCTGATTCTTTCTCTCTGCAGTCAGCCCTCTGTCTCTCATTCTCTGCCTCATTTTATCTCTGTTACAAGCACAGAATGCCATCCATTTATATCTCTTATGGTTCTTTCCTTTCTTCCCTGTTGTTAGGAAAACAATTTCTGAGGATTTAGTATCCCATTGTGCTAAATCCATCTGGTTAGGAGGGGGCCCCATTCGGCCCTGACAAGTTAGTCACTGCTTGAAGACAGCAACCCAGTTGCAGAGAAAAATGCTGAGGGACTCTAATTGCTTTCCAGAGTCTGTTGAGTTGCCATCAGAAAGCATCAAGAACAGCTTACAGTCTCACTCCAATGCCTAACTCCAGCAGGGAACGGGCTGCTTTATCATTTTGTTGATTGCCATCAAATATACTCCAGTTACAGAATATGCCTTGGAAGTAGGGAGTGGAGCAGGGTTATTGTTCCCAGTTTACAGATGAGGAAATTGTGATTCTGGTATATTGAGGTATTTGTTGAAGACAGTCCAGGAGAATAGCAAATCGAACAGCGGAGCTGCATGCCTATTCTTTTGGTCTTGGGAGGCTATTGTGTCTCTGCCCTCAATATAGAACAAATAGAAGGTTAAAGATCAATAAAGAGGTAAAAATGGTTGAGACATGAGAGGGGAGACAGCCGAGGAGAGACAGATAGGATATGGGCAGATTCAACCAATGACTAGAATCAATGCCCAATTTCAATCTGAGCTGACTGAGAAAGAAAAAGTGAGCACTCACCTAAGATTCAACTTGGGGGAAGGGTAGAAGGGAGAGTAATATTATTATTTATTAACAAGGATGATAAAATCTAGCAATCAGGGGGCAGCTGAGTGGCTCAGTGGATTGAGAGTCAGACCTAGAGACTGGGCGTCCTGGGTTCAAATCTGACCTCAGACACTTGTGTGACCTTGGGCAAGTCACTTAACCCTCATTGCCTAGCCCATACCACTCTTCTGCCTTGGAACCAATACACTGTATTGATTCTAAGGTGGAAGGTAAGGGTTTTCAAAAGAATAATAAAAAATAAAACCTAGCATTTATATCATACTTTAAAGCTTGCAAAGTTCTTTACAAATAGCATCATATTTTTTCTCACAACAATCTTGGAGGTAAGTATTTATTATTCTTATCCTCCATTTACAGATGAAGAAACTGAGGCAAATAGAAGTAAAGGGTCTTTCCCAGGGACACAGCTAGTTAAGTGACTTTTGAGAGTTCTTTGGATAGCAAGGAGAGCTAATGAGTCAATACTTAAATAAATTAATTCAGATTATTCACTGGAAGGTCAAATACTGAAGCTGAAGTTTAACTACTTTGGCCACATAATGAGAAGACAGGATTTATTGGAAAAGACCCTGAAAAAGATTGAAGGCAAAAGGAGGAGGTGGCAAAGCTTAAAATGGATAGATAGCATCACAGAAACAATGAATGAGACCTTGAACAGACTTTGGAAGATAATGGAGAGTGGAAGGGCCTGGCATTCTATTGCCTATGAGGTTATGAAGAGTTGGACATGACTGAAACAAGTGTCTGAGGCTGGATTTAAAATCATGTGTTCCTGACTCCAGTTCTAGCGACTCTATCCACTGAACTACCTAGGTACCAATGGTACACAGATGCCTGCCTCATCCTGGCTCTGATTCAGGGTTCACTGGTACTTGAATAGATAAATCAATTCAGTTTCTGGACAAAGACATCAATCAATAGTAGCAAGGGGGCAGAGTGTGTCCTTCTCCCACCTCCCCATCTTGTTTTCACAAGGTCTAGGAGGGAAGAAGTCAAACGTTTGTCTACGATGAGACTTTTTGACTGGCTGTGGTTTCTAGTTACTATAGTTCCATGTTAGTGAACCTATGACACATGTGCCAAGGGGGGCTGCTCCCTTCCCCTCTCCACCACAACTGAGGACATTTCTCCCATCACCTGCCCCTCTGCCCAGCAGCCCAATGGTAGCGTTTCTTCCCACCTAGCATGTAAGTAGGTGCTTAATAAATGCTTTTGCTTTGAATTGAACTATAGATAGCAATGATAGCAAACCTTTTAGAGACCAAGTGTCCAAACTGCAACCCTCATGCCACATGTGAGCTATTGCCTTACCCCAGACAGAGGAGGGAAGAAATGACCAAAGTACCTAAGGAGATTTTCATCTTAATAGTTCAAGAATGGACCCACTCTGGTAAATTGTCTATTTGCTATCTGAGAATCAGTCCTTGTTAAGTTCAAAGAGGCTCATTACCAAGTTGGCCAAATTTTTTCAACTTTAGAAATTTTTAGCCTGGAATCTATGAATTTATTTTAAAGATATTTTGTTTTTTATTTATTAGTAAAATGATATGAATAAAATATTATTTTATTATATTTTAACAATTGCACATATTTTATTTTCTTAATAATCCTACACTTAAAAACATGATTCTAAAAAAGGGTCCATAAGTTTTGACAGGTTGTCAAAGGGATTCATGAAAATGAACAAAAAATCCAAACAGTTAAGCCCTGTTTTAAGTTATTAAGGAGTTGCAATTTGCTTTGGTGGAGGGAGTGCTCATACCATCAACAAAATTACAGATCCTCAGAGTGTGAATGAAGTATTGTCATTGTGTTTAAAAGCAAAAAGGATTATGCTTTCAATAGAATACAAGGACCTTGCTGGAAGGAATCAAGTCTTAGACTCCCTCTGTCTCTTTGTCTGTCACTCTGTCTGTCTGACTGTCTGTCTCCTTTGTCTCTGTCTCCCTTTTTTCCTTCTTTTTTTCATCTGTCTTTGTCTCTGTCTTTTCTCTCCCTCTCCAACTCAACACAAGGGTAGGTAAACAGTAGGGGCTAAATGAGTGGATTTTGATTAATATCTGGATGGTTCCCACCTATCAATCAGTGTGACAATTTACTGAATGATTTCTTCCACTAAGTACTTTCTTAGGCACTAGGGAGAAAGATTGAAAATTGATGGGAGGAAGAGAGGGAATAAGATATCATTCCTACCTTCTAGGATCTTAAGAGTATTATGATGTTAGAGTTTCTCCAGACCATATAAATTATTTAATCCAGTACCTTGGTTTTAGTGATGAGGAAACTGAGCCTCAGATGCAAGTACCATCTCCCACATGAAGGTTTTTCTGATCTCCACATACTAGAGCTATGTCCAGATAATTACGTATTTATTTCAAAGGTCTATCCCATATACATATGCAAGAGAAAGAAGGAAGCACAGAATCCAAGAGTTGGAAGGAACTTCAATGGTTTAGTCCAACTCAGACCTGCATAAAAATCCCTTCTACATCAACCCAGTGAGCTATCATTTAGCTTTCCCTAAAATTTCTTATGTGACAGAACTAATCATTGAATGTCCCAAGGCATTACAACACATATTTGCATGATTCTAATTATTAGGAAAATGTTCTTTACATCAAGATTAGAGAGGTGATAGTTTTTCTGTAATCTTTCCTGGTCGGATCTGTCAGCAACCCTGTGTTATCAAGTGCAAGTACCCCATTCTCCCCTCATTTTCCAGGCTTATATGGATAACCACACCCCTCAATTAATTCTGTCTGACTCATTTTGCTAGCACTCAGAATTCCCTCTGAGAAACTGCAGAATATAATTCTTGTCCAAGTCTCCACAGCTGTGGGTAAAAGATCCTTTACAAGCACTTGAGGTAACATAACAGTTTGTATTAGTTACAGAAGCATAGGACAGCTTCTAATATTTTACTCCACAGAAAATGCTATCTGTTACTTCCTCATTTTGTTACTTAGTTCCTTGTTGCATCTCCACCTGCAGAAACACTGTATATGATCATCTTCTCTCTGTGAGACTTCTGCTTCTCAGGAACTCTCTTTAACCAAGTGACCAATAAGTATTTTAAGTGCCACCCGTGTAATCATTACTATGCCTTTTAGGTACTATGTTGCTATGTTGTTACAAAAGCAACTAAAAGACAGTTCCTGCCTTCAAGGAGTTTATATTCTATTGAGAGAAACATGTATATGTGTAATTAGGTACAAAATATACACAAAAGAGGTAAATAGACAGCACTTGGAGGAAGAAGCACCAGTAGTTAAAAGATCAGGAATGGCTTAATTTAAGAGATGGAATGAAAGCTAAATTTTGAAGGAGTTTAGAGATTCTATAGTGAGAGACAGGCATAAGGAAGGCATATATACCTTCCCTGCATAGAGGATAGATAGCCTGTGCAGAGGAATAAAGATGGGAAATAAAACATACATGTGAGAGGGACAGCAAGAAGGCAAATTTGGCTCTATCACAGATTGGATGAAGGAGAGAATATGTATAACAAATGAAAAGGGCAGGCTGGAGTTTGATTGTGCAAGGGTTTAAATGTCTCACAGAGAGGGGTTTGTATTTGATTATATCCATCACTTAGCATAGGGAACAACGCGGTCAGATCTTGGTACTATGAAGAGGATGGAGTAGGGAAAAGAGAGATTGGATGGAGGGAGACTAGGAAATTGTTGCAAGTGGAGAGGAAATAAAGTCAGAAAGTATAATATATGTGTTTGTGTATATATGTATATACATATATGTTATATATACACAACAAATATATAATTAAATTATTTTTGAAAACCCTTTAAATATCCTACAAAATGTAGTACATATATCTTTAAACAGTTGTTTAAAAGGAAAGAAGCCAGGGTCTCTTTATTTTTTCATTAATTTTTTTTTCAGTTAATAAGCATTCATTTATTTTCTCTTCCACCCATTCCTTCCCACCCCCTCACGCTGAGAAAGAAAAACAGAACTAAACCCATGTAACAAATACACACAGTCAATCAAAACAAATCCCTACATTGGCCCTGTCCAAAAATATGTGTCTCATTCTGCATATGGAGTCCATCAGCTTTCTGACAGGAGGTGGGCAGCATTCTCCATCATCAGTCCTCTAGGAGAGTGGTTGGTTATTTACATTGAATAGAGTTCTTGGTGTTACTGAACACATTGTTCTCCAGTTGTGTTAGCTTTGTTCTGTATCAGTTTATGCAAATTTTCTCTGAAGCTATCTCTTTTATAATTTCTTTTGGGACAATTATATTCTATTACTTTCACATACAATGATTTGTCAGCCATTCCCCAGTTGATGGGCTCTTAATTTTCAGTTGTTTGCCACTACAAAAAGAGTGCTAAAAGGGGCATCTGGGTAGCTCAGTGGATTGAGAGCCAGGCCTAGAGACGGGAGGTCCTAGGTTCAAATATGACCTCAGACACTTCCCAGCTGTGTGACCCTGGGCAAGTCACTTGACCCCCCATTGCCTACCCTTACCACTCTTCCACTAAGGAACTAATACACAGAAGTTAAGGGTTTAAAAAAAAAGAGTGCTATAAATGTTTTTGTGGAGATGGGTCTTTTTCCTCTTTCTTTGATCTCTTTGAGGAATAAGCCTAGTAGTAATGGTCAAAGAGTATGCACAGTTTAGTAACCTTTTGGAAATATTTCCTAAATGTTTTCCAGAATGGGCAGAACAATTCAAAGCTTCACTAACTAATTAACTAACTAACTAACTAACTAACTAACTAACTATATATATATATACATATATATATATAT
>NC_058132.1:612793084-612804935 GCF_016433145.1 Gracilinanus agilis | reverse complement strand
TCTCTCTCTCTCTCTCTCTCTCTCTCTCTCTCTCTCTCTCTCTCTCTCTCAAAAGGCATGACTTATTTCTTATGTCCTCAGTCTACCCACACCTTCTTCCCTCTCCTCTAGCAATATTATCCACCCTCAGCAGAAAAGCTGACGGAGCCACCCAGCAAATAAATGTGGTGTTCTCTGCTCCAGTGGCTCAGGTTATTACAATTTAACAAGAATAAATTAATTAAGGGCTTTGGGGGGAATTAAAATAACCCCCAAACAAATTGCTTAATAAAGCCAAGAGATGTAACCATCAGAAAGGCCTCCCAGGAAGGACATGGGCCTCTTCCCCTCTTCTGTTTGCTTTATTATTTTAATTTTTAAGGAGTTCTAATCCCACTACATGAAAACAAAGAAATCTAATTATTCACATCCTAGAGTTTTTGGCAAAAACTCCTCTGGACATGGGACCATTTTATATTCTATGCAGACTTTGACAGAAGTAGTCCTTCCCACCTCTAAATTTTCCCTTAATTAATTTACTCAGAGATATTATGAATTTTATTTATCGTTTTGGTCCAGGCCTATAATTTCATTCATATAGGAAACTAACTTTCCCTGTGTGGAAACTGTCTCCATAAATGCCAACCTGCCAGTCCCAACTTTAGACCGTCATCCAGCTTATTGAGAGATGAAGTGATTGGTCCAAGTCTCTTAATCACAATTTCCTCACCCTTATCCATCTTCTTTCTTCAAACCAATTCTTGGTATCAATTCTAAAACAGAAGGTAAGGGTTTAATATATATATATACATCTCCCTTCAACAATGGAGATCACAATTCTTTATCTTTAGCAGACATCTTTGTCAGTTGCTGTGGCTGTAAAAGTCTGCAGCCCACCTGGCGATGGGTCTTTTCCAAGCCAGAGAAGCAGCCCATCCCCAATCCCATACTTAAAGCCTTTTTGGTTTTGGAAGTTCCTGCCAAGGCTTGTGCCTTGCCTCAAGCCTTCAAAAACCTGGGCTCTCTTCCAAGCCAGGACGAAGCACCAGAATACAGAACTTTTATAAATAATCGTATTAAGCAAAAGCATGAATATTACCAAGTACTATAAACTCTTGATTATCTCTGAATCGATTATCCATTTGGTGGACACTCTCAGGCAAAATTCTTTATTTCCAGATCAATATCCTCTTACTATTCAGCATACTTGCAGAATCATGTCAACTGCTCATTCATAGTGTGCTCAGGGACTTAATGTGACGGATTTTTTTTTAAAACATAGCAGAACTGATCCATCCAAATGAATCTTGTCCTCTTCAAAGGTCACCTTGGAAGGCTAGATATGCATTCCAGTGATGCTGCCTTTGCTCGACACCCCATTAGGACTCTTCTTTGGGTATTGTCTACGGCGCCCAGGGCACGTTTTTTCTGAATATCGCTGGTGCTAGCCAATCTTCATTTTTCAAGAGTAGATTGGATATTAGGGACAAGGTCAAAATGCAAGTCTGGTGAATAAAATTGGTGATCGTTGATGGTGGGAAGGGGAAAAAAATAGTGTGATTATAAAATAATGAGGCTGATTTTCGGGAATGTCTCAAATTGACTCGAGAAGGTAATCCCAGGAAGGTTTCCAAAAATGTTTTGACTGATGACAGCCTCATTGGAATAAGCAAGGTCAGACCTTAATTAAAGGAGAAAACACATTGAGCAAAATTGGTCTAGGATGTTTGCTTTAAAAAAAATCAGACTTGTTATTTTATAGTCATGTCTTACAGCAAGAATTTTTTATATAACTCAAGCAACACCCAGTTAAGAAGGTAAATTGATTGCAAAGGAGCTTATCATTTATTTCAAAGTTAAGTAGAAATGACTTTTATGTTATCTACCAACTCTTTTTTTCTTTTGTTTCCACTCTGACAAGTTCTCTTTCTCCTAGTGGTAAATACACGTGGGATCTCTGAAAAAGGAAAACCCCATAAAAAGATGACTTCAAGTCCTGTCTGTATGACTCGGGGCAAGTCACTAAACCTCTGAGCCTCAGTTTTCTCATCCGTAAAATTGGAATGATAATTATAGTACCTGCCTTATAAAGCTGTTGTGAGGCTCAAATGGAATAATATGTTTAAAGTGCTTTGCAAACATTAACGTGCTACTTGAATACACGTGGTGAGAATGATAACTCCACAGAGAGATTGCATGAAGTAAGTTATGTTTTAGAGTTCTCTGAAACCCTTGGTAACTTTACCCATTTAGAACTTGCTTCTAAATCCTCTAAGCCCAACCTAGATATAGAGAGGTAAGTGAATGCCAAGAATTTCACTCTTCCAGTGACACACTAGAGAGTAGAATATGAGCTCCTTGAGAGGCAAGGACTGCCTTTTGCCTGTCTTTATATCTCCAGAATCTAGCTTAGTGCCTGGCACGTATTAGGCACTTGGAAAATATTTATTGACAGACTAACAATATCTCTCCTGAACCAGATCCTGAGATTCACTGGTGGACACATGGACACTAGGGAAAGGTCAAGTGCCAATTACTATGGGGACAGTATTCTTCAGGACGATGGTTGCAGCTCTTTTCCACATCATTGATACCTGGTCACTATTTTAAGCAAAGTTGAGGTGTTGCTAGAATCATCATTGAATGCAGACAGCCTCAAGACATCTGACATGGGCACACCTGAGAGGATAGAGAAAGCCTCATGAGTTCCTTTGTAAAGGATGCCTCAGTTTCTTTTTTCTTTTTTTTTTTAAACCTGTGCCTTTTCTCTCTTAGTATCAATTCTAAGAAGAGTGGCAAGGACTAGGCAATTGGGGTTAAGTGACTTGCCCAGGGTCACATAGCTAGGAAGTATCTGAGACCAGATTTGAACTCCATTCTCCCGACTCAACTCCAGACCTGCCCCTCTATCCATTGTGCTACTCAGCTGCCCCTAGAAAGCATTCGTTTCTGACCATATAACACCAAATAATCATCACCCAATCTTTGGCATTCTCTGGGTCTTAAGACTTCAGGCAGCTTCCTGCACACCCCACTTCACAAAACTTTCTAACATGTACACAGACACATACCTCATCATAAGGGCAAGTTTGAGTTCACCAGCACAAAGGACCAGATTTTTATCTTCCTGTTTTAATAAGCTCCTTAGAAGTAGACTCAATAGGAAACAGGCCTTTTTTTTTTCAGGAGGGTTTTTGGGCATAGTCTTTGTGGATTCACAGCTCAACTGTTCTACTCTCTGATTGTGGTAACAAGAACCATCGAGGCACTGCCTGTCTTGTTGCATTCAACAGACACAGGCAAATGTGTGTCACTCCCAAATGGGAGAGATCTTGGTACAGGTGAGGAGTAGTTATTCCTGTCTATGGCACTACCTCACAAGGAACTTGTGGGTAAATTGCTTTATAAACATGAATGATTAGGACCAGCGAGGTGGACACTGCCTAGCCGTGTGACCCCGGGCAAGTCATTTGACTCCAGTTGCCTAGCCCTTACTGTTTTGCCTTGGTATCATTTGGTATTAATACTTAGTATCAATTCTAAGATGGAAGGTAAGGGTTAAAAATAAATAAATATAAATGATTACATTTTTTAGAGCTGTGGCAAAGGCTCCCCAAACTTGTCTTGGTTGGTGCAGAGCTACAGAAAGGTCTTTATTATTATCCCGACCAGAGGCTGCCCTCCATTTGCCTGGATTTTCTAGTGTGGACAGTATTTCTCCAAATCAAAAGATATGAAAGTGAGAAGGAACCTCATCAGCCTTCTAGAGCAGTCCATACACAAAAGGAAGCCCCCTGACAAGTGGTCATCCAGCCTCTGCTTAAAGACCTCCCCATTCTCTCTGGAGGCAGGCTGGTGAACCCAGAGACTCCAATGGGTGAAGGATGATGGGGAGTATGGAGGAATTGCTTGAATTTCATGTTCAAATAGGATAGAGGGGCTTCCTTCCTTCTACTCAGTCTAGGAAGAGTTGATGGAGAAATGAGGCTATAGCAGCAGCTGCTTAAATAATGGGAATAAGTGGGTGGCCAAAGTGTAGGAAGCTGTCTCAGGCATATGGTATTATCTTACTCTCAGTTTACTTTGCTCAGGCTCTCCCCAGCCTGCAATGGCACTGAACTTTTCTTCCTCGTTTTCTTCTAATAGTAGGGAAGACAAGCTTGGGGAGGTTGCCACTAATACACAATACAGTCTCCCCCTACACACACACACACAGCCCCCCTGCAGAGTGTGTTCCATTGTGTATTGTCACAATAATAAGAAAGGCAGGGAGGTTGAACTATGGGGTTGGAAAGTCCTTTTGCTTTAACTTATATAAGGACAGTAGCTCCAGTCTAGCTTTTCTCTACTGAGTTTTCCTTTCTTTCTTTTTTTTAAACCCTTTCTTCTATAAGGTGTTTTTTAAAAAATCTATATATTTTTTTAATTTTAAGGTTTTATCAACAATTATTTTTCATCTATAAGAGTTTTTTTTAATTTTAAGGGTTTATCAATAAGTATTTTTATCTGTAAGGGTTTTTTTATTTTAAGGGTTTATCAATAATTATTGATTATAATGATCAATCCCAAGGTAGAAGAATGGTAAGGCAATTAGGGTTAAATGACTTATCTAGGGTCACACAGGTAGGAAGTGTCTGAGGCCAGCTTTGAACCCAGCACCTCCTGACTCCAAGCTGTCTCTCTACTGAGCTACCTTGCAAAGTGGTTTCAAGAGAGAGACACTGGGAAGGAGGAGGGGTTCAGGAAAAGCCTTATGTATTGGTTGGCATCCAAGTTGTATTTTTAAAGAAACTAGGACTTTCTGTGAGACTCAAGTGATGAGGGAGTGCATTAAAGACTTAGGGGACTCTTTGTGCAGATGTAGAAATGGAGAGAATGGAGGAGTGTGTATAGGAAACAGCTACCAGGCTAGTTTGACCATGACAAGCATAGGAAAGGTGTGAGATATGACTGGAAAGATCAGGGTTTTAAATCCTAGATTGAGATTATATTTTATATTTATTCTAGAGAAACAGAAGGGAATTTAGTAGGTGGAAGAAGGATCCAAAGAAGGAAACATTCAGATGACAAAATTGTCAAAGAAGACAAAGGAGGAGAGAGTGCCCAAGAGGAGGAGTGGCTCACAGTAACAAAAGCTGCAAAAGTCAAAGAGGATGAGCACTGAGAAAAGATTAATGGCTTTATCTGTTAATAGAAATCTTTGATAACCTGAGAGAAAGTATTTTTTTAGTCTAGCAGTGAGGTTGGGAGCCAGACTTTGAGGGGTTGAGAAATCACTGGAAGGTGAGGGGATGGAGGCAAAGAGTGTAGCTCACCCATTATAGGAATTTGGTTGTAAAAGGAAAAAAGAGATATAGAATGTTACCTTAAGGAAAGAGCAAATAAAAGAGTTTTTTTTTCCTTACAGATGAGGGAGCCACAATCAGGGTTGTAGTCAGTAGAGAAGGAGTAAATAAATAATGAGAGACTATAATAAGAGGAAGGCAATGGTTGAGAGGCCAAGTTCCCAGAGAAGCAAAAAGGGGATGATTTCAAAATCACAAGTAAAGAGGTTAAGGCTGGTAGTGAGAAGGCTTTATGTCTTCATTAGAGCCTGAGGGAAATGAGAAGAGGATGAGTGAGGGGATTAAATTTGACTTAGTTCTTTAAATATTTGAGAAATGAGACTTTTACCAGAGAAATTTGTTATAAAATTTTTTTCCCAGTTTGTTGCTTCCCTTCTAATCTTGACTGCATTGGTTTTGTTTGTACAAAACCTTTTAAATTGAATTTGTAATTCAAGATTATTCATTTTACATCTTTTAATGTTCTCTATCTCTTATTTGGACCAAAGAAGAGTGAGATTAGAAGCTGATTAGGAGCTGAGACAGAAGGAATTTGTCATAGACTCTATTTTTCTCAACACAAAGAGGCAAGGTCTTCTGTTGAGAGGGAGAGGGGAATAAGTGGTATAGGAAATCTGAGGAGAAAGAGGAAGCTTTGGAATAGCCCCTGTGAAGGGTGGTAGAAAATTAATCAGAGAAAATGGTGGCTAGAAGCTAAAAAACTCAGACCAATCTTGGGAGGAAATAAGCAGTCCAGTTTGACTGAGGGGCAACAATTACTGTGTAGCAGTGAGGGCTACATTGAAATTTGATAACATAAGTCATTAGTAAACTCCACTGGAATAGTTGCATGGTCTTCTCTAGGATTATTCAGTGGCATTTGTGCAATGGTGGGGGAAATGATTGGTAGAGTCACTTTCACATTGTAGTATGGCAAGAAATTTTCTGGCCAGAAGACAAGAAAGCAAAGAAATCAAGAGTAACAGACAGTGTATGCCTGAACTTATTAACCCAAGATCTAGACCATAAAGGGAGGAAAAGAGTAACAGACTATGAGAACAGGTAGGGGCAGAGGGACTGGAAGTCATGGGAAGAATGAAGAATAGGTTTAGGAAGAATGAGGCAGAAGGAGAGATTGAAGCAGTCAGAGAGAGAAATTTCAGAGCTCTGGATCATGGAGGTGGAATAAATATGGGTAGATGGCTATATCATGCATATGACCATCCCTTTGGGTGATTTCAGTGGCAGTTATGGCAGTTTAGGAGATTGATGAACTTAGAGATCTAGGTACTCAAAGGGACATGGATATGTAAACTAATGTAAGAATCAGGACAGTCATTCAATAAGCAATATCCAAAGGCTTCTTATATACCAGGCACTCTGACAAACCACAAATTCCTTGAGAATAAGGAGCATAGACTTTAAAACAAACAAACAAACAAAAACCCTTACTTTCTGTCTTAATAACAACTCTAAGACAGAAGGACAAGGGCTTGGCAAATGGGATTGTGACTTGTCCAGGGTGACATAGCTAGGAAGTGTCCAAGTCCAGATTTGAATCCAGGACCTCCCAATTCCAGACCTGGAACTCAATCTATTCTGCCACCTAGCTGCCCAGAGTAACCTTAAAAAATTTTTTTTTGATATCCCATTCCCTCCCTTGCACAGAACTTTGTACATAGTAGGTAATCAATAGAAGTCTGTTGAATTGAATGGAGCAGAGAAGAGAGGGCAGCAAGGTAGCAGAGTAGAGAGAATGCTGGTCATTGAATTAGGAAGACCTACATTCAGATGTGGCTTTTAGCAAATGGCTTAATCTCAGTTGAGTCATCTGTAAAACGAGTAAAGTAATAGTAATAATCCCTATCTCCTCAGTGTCATCATAAAGATCCAGTGAGAAAATACATGTAAAGAACTTTGAAAACTGTAAAGTTCCATATAAATGATGGTTATTCTTTTCTGGCCTGATGGGAAGATCCACATGAAGTAGAATTTACCCCTCTTTCCAATACATGAATCCTTTCTACAACATCCCTTACTTTGGGAAGTCTACACTACCTTATGGTCTTGAATCTTTCATAATACTTTGGGATCTGCCAATTTATATTCTTTTTGTCAAAGATTTAACTCATCTGTCTCCATAATGTTACTGTAAGGTCAGGGAAGATGACAGGGATGGTTTATAAGATTGATGACAATGGGGAAAATGGAACCTGGAAATGGGATGGCAGCTGACCAACATAAGTGGCCCATCTGGGAATAGAACTTCTGCCTCTGGCCAGGGGCTTTGCCCATTTGGCCAATGCTGATTTCATGAAGTAGGGAGGGGAAAGAAGCATTTCTAAACACTTACTAGGTATCGGGCACTGGCTAGGACTTTCCAAATATCTCATTTGGTAGATGCTGCTATTATCTTCATTTTACAATTGAGGCTGAGAGGGGTTAAGTGATTTATCTAGGATCTCATGACAATTAAATATCTGAGGCTAGATTTGAACTCATATCTGCCTGACTCCACGTCTAGTATGCTAGATTATGGTGTCATCTAGCTACTTAAAGACCTTCCTGGCTATTCTCTACCATCTTAAAACATATCTCCCTGGAAGTGGCCAAGATGGAAACAAAGAAATGCTGACTTCTCACTTGCCCAAGAAAATCCTGTTCCTAATCAATCCTAAACATATGAGTGTGGTTGTTTAAAAAGAGATCCCCAAAGTGAGGGCCTTTCCTTGCTTATGAGGCTCTGGCAAAAGGCCCAATATGGGGTAAGGTCTGGGGAGTCCATTCCTACCTCCTCCAGCACCTCTCAGAGAATCTCAGGGGCCAACCTTGACACATGCTGGAGAATGAGGATAGCCAGCAGGCTCAGGCTGTCCTTTGCCAGGTGATGATCAAGCAGCCAGGGGCACTGCCAATCTGGCACTTCCCAGTGATGCCAGACCCACTAAAAATAACCTGCTGGGTTTATTTGCCTCCTACATGTGTCTGATGTTCTCTCTAGAGTAGTCTCTGTCTATACCAGCCTGACACTCAGATAGGTAGAATTGGGGACCTGAAGAACCAGAGGCTGTGGAAATGGGCTCTCTGGGCTATACCTGACATTAGGTCTGGGACAATGATAGAGTTCAACCAGGAGTTTCTCTGGGCCAATGCTAGCTGACCTGGGTACTGACAGTATAGGGGAAGTTGGGCCAGAGGTACAAGTGTCAAAAAAGGACTAATGCATTACTTTGAGGGGTGGGGGCAAGGGGCAGAGGCTTCATCCAGGCACTAGATAGTAAAGGACAAGGCCTGGGAAGGAGCATGGTGGGAGAGGAACAAAAGCTGTGAGGACACTGCAGGGGAGGGAGGCAGGAGCTGAGCTGGGACTACTGAGAAAAGATAACTGGGTCTTCTCTTTCCTCTTTAATAGTATTTATAGATAGCAAATTAAAGGTTGCAAAGCAAAGCATTTTACATGTTATCTCAAATTTGATCCCCACAACAAGCTTGTAAAGTAGTTGCTGTTCTTGTTCCTGAACTCATATCTTCCTGAGTTCAAGTTCAGTGCTCTATCCACTGTGCCACCTAGCTGCCCACCTCTCTCTTCTCTCAGACCAATTCCACCTAATAGAATACCAAACTCAATAAATGCATTCTCAAAACTTCACATGGTAAAAATGATAACCATGTGTAAAGGATTTAACAAGGATGGGTGACCGTACCCTGGAGTCCTGAGAGGGCTCATTCATAAGCTCACCAGCCTTCTCAGGAGGCTAATTCTAATTCAGCCATAAGTGGCTGCCCAACATCAGAGGGCAGCCAGCTGTTTTTCCCATCTAACACTAGGTATAAGGTTGCATAAATTAAATTGAGTCTTCACCATGGACAGAGCATGAGAGAATGGGAAAACTAATCAAGAGAGGGGGGAAGAATTCTCTGCCAGAAGAGAGTATGATACTCATAGGCCCAATGATGGAGATGCTTTGGAATTTCCATCACTGCATAAAAGATCTCTTGCCCACTTCCCAGTGGCATACCCACCTCAGAGCTTACCCAGACTGTTGGACATGAAAGAAAGACTATAATTCATAGATCAGGGCTTCTGGTGGCAAGAGGGGGAAAGAAAGCTACAAAATTACCTTGGGGGAGCCCTGCCACCCTCTGAGAACTACATTGCTAGAAGGAAGAGCTTTTAAGAATTATCAAGAAGGGGCAGCTGGGTAGCTCAGTGGAGTGAGAGTCAGGCCTAGAGACAGGAGGTCCTAGGTTCAAACCGGGCCTCAGCCACTTCCCAGTTGTGTGACCCTGGGCAAGTCACTTGACCCCCATTGCCCACCCTTACCAATCTTCCACCTATGAGACAATACACCAAAGTACAAGGGTTTTAAAAAAAAAGAATTATCAAGAAATTGAGAAAATGAAGAAGGCAATATCAGGGAAATGTGTTCCTCATTGCATTTACAACAGTGGTCAGTGCTAGAAAAACCCTTGTAGAATTGAATTGAACTCTTGGACAAACCATTTACATTCTTAAAAAAAAAAAAAACAAACCTTGCTTTCTATCCTAGTAACAAGTCTAAGACAGAAGGACAAGAACTAGGCAAATGGGATTAAGCCAAGGGTAATATAGCTAGGAAGTGTCTGAGGTCAGATTTGAACCCAGGTCCTCCCAACCTCCATCCACTGAGCCACCTATTTGACTCTTGTTTACATCTTTAAGCCTACTTTCTTGTGACCAACACGCTCTTCTTTTTTTTCCCCTCTGATTCTTTTTTCTGTCCTTGCTATTCTATTCTCTCATCTTTTCCCCTATTCTATTCTTCAGTTTTGTTCTTCTTCCTCTCCTTTACACTCCTTTTTATCTCTTCCCACCCCCCCTCTCCTTCCCTGACTTACTTCCACTTTTCTCATTATTAGGATCATATTACTTAGTGCTAGAAAGATATTCAGGGATTCTGAAGTCCAATCTCTTCATTTTATAGATAAGAGGAAAGAGATTATTTGCCCAAAATAACACAGCTAGCGAGAAACTACTGAAGTGCTACTGAAGTTTTCCACCTCCAAGTCCAATGTCCTTTCTAATACACCATAGCTCATAGAAAGGCTTCACCATCCTATTCTCTGAATTTTAAAAATTACATTTATTTTTAATCACAAAAAACCTATTTTTTCTCTGCTTCCTGTAGAGCCAATCTTTTTTTTTAACTCTCTAATAAAATTATAATTTGGGTGGGGTAAATGGAGACCAAGTTAGCAAGAATAAGAAATAAACAGAAATATCACAACCAAACAAGCTTCTCTTGGTCCTGCTAGTATATTTTTCCCCACAGCATTCCCAAAACTTGAATTAGGGCATCCCAACAGAATTGGAAACCCATTCTGTGCCGATTGCCCCAGATGCACAAAATTGGTAGTTACTGCTCTGCTCTCTCAATCTCATCTCCATTTGAACATTTTTTGATTCCCACACAGTGCAAAGGAATCAATAAGCAATTTACGGAATGGCAGCAACAGGAAATAAGAGCAGGATCAGGGGAAGTAGAAGCAAATGATGAGGGTTTGAGCTTTTCCTTGGCAAACAAGAATTATCTGAAAAAACAGGTGCTTGCTCCCTTTGGCCACCTATCCATTAATATGGTGTTAATTACTTCCCAAGCATTAGACATTTAGATAATTAGAAGGCATAATTCAGACAGGATATTTAAACCATCCTCTTCAATCAAACTACACATTCACTGTAACAAGAAGTTAATTAGAAATCATGTCAACTACCTATTATTGGAAATAGTCATTTGGAAATTTGAAAGGATTCAACCCATTTTGGTTCCCCTTCTTCTTTTCCTTCCTTTCTTTGTTTTTTAAATCACCATCACTACCACTAATACTACCACCACCATCAGCCATCTGGGAGATCTTAGGCAAGTCATTTATCTCTTTCTGCCTCAGTTTTCTCATCTATAAAATGAACACATTGGACTAGATCATGGCTTTTCAACCTCTTTTGTGTCATGAACTCTTTTGCAATCTGGTGAAACTATGGCCCCCTTCTCAAAATAACAACTTTACATGCATAAAATAAAATTCATTGGATTACAAAGGAAACAAATTATTGGTCTTGAATTGAGACTGAAATACAATTATCAGATTTTTTTTGGTTATATAAAAACAAGTTCATGAACCCCAGATTAAGAAATCCTGGTCACTGGAGGATTTCTACTAGCTCTTCTACTAAATGTTCCAGTGTTTCTACATCTTTATTAAGAACTCTTTCACTAAAGTCCAACTCCAAAATCTGATTTGGATTTAGATGTGACCTCAAAATTTCAAAACCTATGCAAACAGAGGATAATCATTGAAATCCAAAGATTTCTATTTGGGAGCCTGCAACAAGGTATCTTTGCCAGAAGATCATCCTAGCCAAGTTATTGGAGATGCCCATCATCAGAAAGCTAGTTCACTCCATCTTTGCTTCCTTCCTTCCTTCCTTCCTTCCTTCCTTCCTTCCTTCCTTCCTTCCTTCCTTCCTTCCTTCCTTCCTTCCTTCCTTCCTTCCTTCCTCTCTCTTT
>NC_058132.1:612756918-612792742 GCF_016433145.1 Gracilinanus agilis | reverse complement strand
AGCAGACTTCCTTCCTTCCTTCCTTCCTTCCTTCCTTCCTTCCTTCCTTCCTTCCTTCCTTCCTTCCTCTCTCTTTCTTTCCTTCATTTATTTTTTCCTTTTTTCATTCATCCCTCCCTCTCTTCCTTCCTTCTTCCCTTCCTTCCTGTTGTTCGGAGGTTCTAGTAGGAATTAAGCTCCCCAAGGTGACCAATGGGAGGCATATCTATGGTAACTATGCACAAACTCCATGTCTGTGTGAGATGTTTGCCCACATGGCCTGGAAGAACTTGGAGTGCACACATGGCTACCCGTAGGCATAACTACCATTGGTCACTTTGGGGAGCTTAATTCCTATTGGACCGTCCTTTAGTGGTATGCATTGATTGGCAAAGACTTTGTACTGACTCAGGCTGCTCATTGTATGAAGAGTGCAGAAGCTAAGCATTGTTTGTCTAGACTTAAGAAAGTCAAAAAGAAAATGTTAATATTGCAGCATAAACTTAAATAAATAAACTTAAATAAAGTGTTTTCTGTGTAAGCTTTTCTTGGAGAGCTGGTTGTTGAATATTTCCCTGCCCTCCCCTGCTGGCGCCCGTGTCTCGCTTTTCCCACTGTCTTACGTCAGCCTTCTTTCCCTCTTTCTGTCCCTTCAGGCTTGATCATTCATGAGGGGCCATCCGTGTACCGGATCTTTAAACGATGGCAAGCTGTGAACCAGCAGTGGAAAGTGCTGAACTATGATAAGACAAAGGACATTGAGGACCAGAAGGCGGGGGGCAGGACAAACCCCAGGACCTCCTCATCCACACAGGCTGACGCCGCCTCTTCACAGGAGGAGGCTGTGGGCAACCCTGCCCAGGGCGATGGTGGCGGCGGAGGCGGCGGCGGCGGTGGTGGGAACCGGGCCCCCAGCCACCCCTCTGGCCCTCTGGCCGATCACCACTGTGCTTACACCATCCTGCACATCTTGAGTCACCTGAGACCTCACGAGCAGCGGAGCTCCGCTGGTGGCAACCGAGAGCTTGTCATGAGGGTCACCACGGTCTGAGAGCGGGGAGTGGGAGGGAGGCCTTAACCCGGAGAGCCTGGGAGCCCCCGGAGCAGCGGAGGGAAGGAGAGGGAGCGGAGGTGGACATCTATGGGCCGGAGGGCACGCATCACCGGACGGGAGGGAGAGCAGGTCCTAGAGGGTGTGGGATGAGGAGAGGCAGGAGCAAGTGGGGAGCAAGAGAGGGCATGCCTTCCTAGGAAGCCTCCAAGAGGCCAGCCAGGTCTGGTAGAGGCCAAGAGGCCCAATGCCCGAGGAAGGGAAGGAGCCCTCTGGGCATTTGGTGTTTTCCATTTAGTAAACTCTCCTAGACAAGAACAAACAAAAAAACAAATACAAACAAACTCAGCAACTAAAGTACAATACAAACTAAAACAAAACAGATGAGGACGTACACAGGTGGGCACACAGGTGTATACACATGCTGACACACAGATGGGCACATGGGGTATATACACATGTAGGCACACAAGTGGGCACAGATGGGTACACAGGTGTGTACACATGTAGGCACACAGGTGGGCACATGGGTCTATACACATGTGGCACATAGGTGAGTACACAGGTATATACACATGTGAGCACACATGTGTATACACAGATGGGCACACGGGTGTGTACCTAGGTGGGCACACGGGATACACAAGTGTATACACATGTAGGCACACAGTTGGGTACACAGGTGGGCACACAGGTGTGTACACAGGTGTATACACATGTAGGCACAGTTGGGTACACAGGTGGGCACACAGGTGTGTACACAGGTGTATACACATGTAGGCACACAGTTGGGGACACAGGTGGGTACACAGGTAGGTACACAGGTGTATATACATGTAGGCTCACAGGTGTGTACACAGGTGTATACACATGTAGGCACACAGGTATATGTACATGCAGACACACACACAGGCAAACAGAGACAGACACACAGGTGGACACACACACACGCTGAGACATGCACAAAGCAGCTTGCAGGGCAGAGATGGGCACCAAACTGGCATGTCTGATGGCTTTGTTGCCAGGAACAGTAGCTCTCGACACACACGAGCACACGTGCATGTATGAAGGGGGATAAAGCGTGAAGATGCCTGGAAGATGACAAGTATTTGTTGCCCTCTTTTGTTTCTATCTTTGGGTTTGTTTTGTTCTCCCCAGGCCATGGGCAGTAGACAGTGGGCAGGGGGCAGTGGGGAGGGATTGGGGATGGGGACACTGGGCGGGAAGGGAGGGCAGGGTTTGAGCACATCTCTTGAGAGCCTTGGGCTCTTCCTGGCTGGCAATATGAGCACACTTATCTGGTTTGGGGGGGGGCATTAGGGAGGGAAAGTGTTAACTTTAGGGAGGGGGTGGTTTCTTAGTGTGACTGGTTAAAGGTGGTATCTCCCTGTCCCCCCATCTCAAAGACAGGAAACCCTATTTTGAGCATGTTACCCAAAATGTTTGGGCTTTCTTGTGTCCCCCTAACTGTATTTTAAGGTGATTTGGCTCAAACAAAAAACATTTAAAGGGGAAAAACAACCCAGCACATGTACGCACAATTAAAACCATAACAACTAGGACAACAAACAGAGAAAAAGTGCAGCTTTCCCCTGGGTGTCTCAAGCACAGTCCTGCTGCAGTCTCAACCTTCAAAGTTGCCAATCCAGGAATCTAGCCTTCCCAGTTATCCAAACTCTATCCAAGGGCAAGGGCAAAACTAAGGTGTCACATTCCCCTGCCTTGGAAGGATTGCACAAACCCAAGTCCCCCACCACAGAAGGGCACCCTCCTGCCCCAATCTCACCTCCAGAGAACTGTGGGGAGATGAGAAGTAGTTGGGAGTGGAGAAGGGAGGATCAGGAAGAAGTGGGGAGGAGAGATGGGGTGGAAGTAGACCCTGCTGCTTGTTTTCCACCAGAAAAGGGCAGTTCAGACTTACCTCCATGCCCAGATGATTGATTTATCGCCAGCTCCTCCTCCATGCAGCCAGATGGCCCTGGTTGTCTTCGGCTGGTGGCCAGGCCACTGGGGTCCCTAAGAGCCTACATGGCAGCCTAAGGGACCCTGATGGTGCCAGTCCCTACCAGGGCTTGGGATTAACTGATCTCCTGCAGAATTTCTTCTTCAATGCACAATGGCTGAGTCATCTATGGGTATTAAAGGGACACTGTCAAGTACTTTTTTAACTAGTTTTTAGGGTTTTTTTAACTCTCCATTGTTTGTAATATTCTCTTAAAAGCTTGAAAATAAAATTTCTTTCCCTATCACTAGTGTCTTTTTCTATTTGGCATGCATGGTCTTCTCCTTCATAATCTTTCCTCATCCTTTTGCCCATCTCTTCCACATCAAGGTTCTGTAGGGTTCCACAGGAATTCTTTAGCTTCCTTTTTGGTATGGATTGGAGAGAAGGCCTGGAAGGTTAGGCTGGGGCATTTTGGTAAAAACTTAATATTCAGGAAAGAGGCCAGAGAGAAGAAACTGAACCTGCTAACGCAGCCCTGGGAAAGATTCCCCATTTTTGCCTTGGAGCAGCCAGCCCATCCCTGGCAAAAGCAGATTTCAGTTCTAAGCAATCAAGGATGACTGAAGCTTCGGACAAGGGAGCAGTCCAAAGCTGCCCTTGGATGTCTTCCCAAGACAAAGAGTGCTTTTGTCTCCCATGGCTTGGCCATGTTTCTTTGAATATCAGCAAATTTTTGACATGGCATGGTTTGTTGGAAGGTTTGGACCTTGGGATAAGTAGTAATAGAGTTCAGCCTTCCACTGGTTAGTCAGTCAGGTAAGCAACACTGATTAAACACCCACTGTATATCCAAAGCAATATTATATTAGATGCTAGAAAGAACTGTTAAGGAAAAAAAGAGAATAGTCTTTGCTCTATACAAATTCACAATCTAATGGGAGCAGAAAGAATGAGTCAATTAAATTAATTAAACTACTACTCATTAAGCAGCATGCCAGCCTTTTTGTTAGACTGGGCATAGAAAGATAAAAATGTGAAGTCCCTGCCCTCAATAAGACAGTTAGGTGGCACAGTGAAAAGAGGACTAGTCTGCTCTATCCTACTCCAGTTGGTCTCCAGAAAAGCTGGGTTCATATCCTACTTCAGAAACTTACTAGCTAGCTGTGTGGCCCTGGGCAAGACATTTAAACTTTTTGTGCCCATTTTCCTTATCTATAAAATGGAGGAAATAGTAATATCTACCCCACAGGACTGTTGTGAGGATGAAGTGAGACAATATTTACAAAGCATTTTGCAAACCTTAAAGTACTATATAAATGCTCGCTAGTATTATTATATTCTGCTGAGGATGAGGGAGATTCAACATGTACCCAAATAAGTATAATGCAGGGAAAATTGAGGAAGGAGAGAGCACATTCACACAAAATGGTTCAAAGCCACTAAGCAGCCAACATAATGTACAAACAAGGGAAACCCATAAAGCTGTGCAAGTTATCCCTCCATTTTTTTTATCCCTCCATTTCTCTGATCAGATTCTTTCTGCCATGTCCTGTTTCCCCTTGGATAATGCTACAGATCAACCAACAAATGCTCCATCTCTGTTCCCCCCATTCCAAGGCTTCTTTTTTCTTTCTGTTAGAATAACATTCTTTTTGAAAACATTGAAATATGAATGATGAAGAGGTCAGAGCTTTTTTTCACAGTTTACACTTGAGTTTCAAATGTCCAAAATGAGAGTTTTAGAAGTTCTCTTAATAACATCATGCATCTCCTCTCAGAGTGGATCACTTCTAGGGCTGGACAATCCATTTATTTCCTGTGGACACAGTTTCACAAAGTGACATTTTTCCCACCTTGTTTTCATATCTGGGTATGTGCCCATTTCAGACTTGGATCTAAGAGATAATTATGCATATATACCAATTATTATTATTGTTATTATCATTGCATCTGCTTAGTTATTAACTGCCACTAATAAGCAATCATTCATCAGAATCACAGTATTTCAGAGTTGGAAAGGAACTTTGGACCATAAAATATTACAAATAACCCCTGCTACAATAGATCTGATGTGAAGCATCTGTTTGAAAGTCCTTCAATGAGTAGAAATGGCTGCTACCCGAAACATCCCATTTCCCCTTTAGATACGTTAAACTGGTAGAAAGTTTCTTCCTTATGTCAAGTCAAAATTTGCAACATCCACCCATTGCTTTGGGCGCTGTCCCTTGGGACCAAGGAGAAAAAGTCCAATTCCTTTTTCATACAATACAAGTACTTGAAGAGAATTACTATATCTTTTGAGTCTACTTTTCTTCAGGTTAGATGGTCCCAGGTTCTTCAATCAATCCCCATATAGCCTGAACACAGAGTCTTTACTAATGATGTGACTTTGAACGAGTCACTTAACTTCTATTTACCTCAGTTTTTTCCAACTGCAATATCATACAATAATAACTTTGTAAAGCAGTTTAGGGCCTGGCATATAGTAGGCACAATATAAATTCTTATTATTATCATTACTACTACTACTACTACTACTACTACTACTACTACTACTACTACTACTACTACTACTACTACTACTACCATGGTTGCCATCTTCTGGTTAATCAACTTGTCTACGTCCTTCAGATATAATTTGACCAGGACAGAATATGGCAGAGCTATCACATTCTTGTTCTTGAAAGCCATAACTCTTTTAACATGGTTTCAGATTCCATTTGTTTTATGGGATGCCTTTTCACTTTGTTGATTCCTATTTTTTTTTTGTTTGTTTTTTTTTTTTTTAAATTTTAAACCCTTAACTTCTGCGTATTGACTTATAGGTGGAAGATTGGTAAGGGTAGGCAATAGGGGTCAAGTGACTTGCCCAGGGTCACACAGCTGGGAAGTGTCTGAGGCCATGTTGATTCCTATTTTAATTGTGGTCCACTAAGTTTCCAGATCTTATTCAGGCGACTTTCTACTTAACCACGCCACTTTCATCTTATGAAGTTGTTTTCCTTCAAACCCAAATGTAAGACTTTATGGCTATCTCTATTAAAGTTTTCTTTTATTGGATTTAGTCCAGGGTTTTATCCTGCAGAGATCTTTTTGGATCCTGGCTCTGTCATATACTATGTCAGCTCTCCTTCCCAGCTTGACCTCATCTGCAAATTGGGATGGGCGCCATCTAAGTCTGTATCCAAGTCATTGATAAAAAGGTTAAATAGCACAGGTAGGGCCAAGCAGGGATCTCTGGAATCCTGCAGTGGAAACCTTCTGCCAAGTTGGCATCAAACATTATTGACTATTCTTTGAATCTTGTCATTCATTCAGTTCTGAATTCACCCAGTTAGACAGTTAACCTAGATCACATCTCTCCATTTTTCCTGGATGAGTAACATGAGATACTTTATTTTCCCAATTACATGTAATAACAATTTTCCACATATATTTTCCAAAATTATAAGATCCAAATGATCTTCCTCCTTCCCTCCCTCCCTTCTACCTTCTCAGAGATGGTAAGTGGTTTGATCTGGATTCTATATGTATTATCATGCATAACATACTTCCATATTTGGTCATCGTTGTAAGGGAATACCTTGAGATACTTTGCTAAACACCTATCTATGGCTACACCCAGCATTCCCCTAATCTAGTCAATTAGTTATTCTATCAAAAGAGAAAATGTGGTTAGTCTGGCATGATCTTTTCTGGAAGGAAAGCAGGCTGATTATTTTGGGTGATTATGGCTTCTTTCTAGATTTTCATTAATCATCTTTTGAATAATCTCTTCTAGAACTTTGCTAGGAATTGAAGTAAAGCTCATAGGATTAGATTATAGTTTGCATCTCTAATATCTTCTCTTTTTAAAGAACTGGGACATTTGTCCTCTAGTTCTGAAGTACTTCTCTTGTTCTCTATCATCTTTCAAATATCATCAACTCTTGTTCAGGGATCATGTCCGCTAGTTCTCTAAGGACTCAAGGATGCAGTTGATCTGGGTCTTGTGATAAAAATTCATCATAGGCATGGAGGACTTGCTATCTTCTTCCTAATCTTTGGTTTCAATTCTTTCTTTTTAAAAAACCTATACCTTCCATCTTAGAATCAATACTCTGTTTTGCTTCCAACACAGAAGAGCAGTAAGGGCTAGGCAATGGGGGTTAAGTGACTTGCTCAAGGTCACACAGGTAGGAAGTATCTGAAGCCATATCTGAACCCAGTACTTTCAGTCTCTAGGCCTGACTTTCAATCTACTGAACCACCCAGCTACCCCCTTTCAATTTTTTTTAATTAAGATATTTTATTTTCCCAATTATATGTAACAATTTTTAATATACATTTTCCAAAATTATAAGATCTAAATTCTCTCTCTCCCTTCCTTATGTCCCCCCTCCCAGAGATGGTAAGCAATTTGATCAGGGTTATACCTATATTATCATGCAAAAGATACTTCTATACTGGTCATTGTTATAAGGGAATACTCATATAAAACCCAACCACCAAAATAAAAACACAAATAAACTAATATGACAGATGGTATGCTTTGAATTGCATTCCAACTGCAGCAGTTCTTTCTCCAGAAGTGGATAGCATTCTTTGCATAATTCCTACAGAATTGTCCTGGATCATTTATTGCTGAAAATAATTAAGTCTTTTATAGTTGATTATTGTACAGTATTGCTGTTACTGTATACAATGTTCTCTATCTGAAATCATCCTTCTCATCATTCTTATAGCACATTAATATACCATTACAATAATATACCACAACTTGTTTAGCCATTCCCCAACTACTGCATATGCCTTCAATTTCTAATCCTTTGTCATCACAAAAAGAGCATATTTTCATACAAGTAGGTCCTTTCCCTTTATTTTATGTCAGTTCTTTTTATAAGTCTTTTCCCCTATTTTATTCAATTCTTTATTAACTTTCTTGTCCTATTCTTTCTGGTCTGAAGATCATTCTCCTTGGTAGAACTGAACAACTCTGTCTTACCTCTGCTATCAATGATTATTCTCCTATCCACCTCTCGTAACTGTCCTATTTCTTTTCTCACCCTTCTCTTTTCCCCTGTATAACTTAAAAAATAAATGAACTCTGTGGTTCTTTGTTTTCTTTCTTAGCCTCAACTCACTCTAAGCTTTAAAATCCCTGATGGTATTATTACTATATTGCACATATACTTTGTCCTCATCTTCTGTTACTTACCCCTGTTTCCATCTTCTGTATATATCTTTAAAAAGCAAAATCAGAGCAGCTAGACAGTGCAGTGGATTGAGAGCCAGGTTGAGAGATGGAAGGTCCTGGGTTCAATCAAATATGACCTCAAACATTTGTAGCTGTGTTGTGTAACCCTGGCTAAGTCATTTAAGCTCAGTCGTCTAGCCCTTACCACTCTTCTGCCTTGGAGCCAATATTTAGTACTGATTCCAAGATGGAAGGTAATGGTTTAAAGAAAATAAAACAAAGCCCAAAATCTGAGTTGGTTGGTAGCTTCTTTATGTTTCTACATTAGTTCTTTAGCCAAATCTTATTTTTCCTCTTTATCAGAGTTGTTTTCTTTTGTTTCTTCAGAATTTTGTTCTTGAAAGTTTTCCCCAGACTAACATTATCAGGTCAAATTTTAATCCTTCCTATGAACCTTTTTGAATTTGCTCTTCCAAAACCTAGGGTGCATGTTTAACTATCCCTGACTTTCATCTCCTCTATCATGAACTCTAGGAAGGAAAGGGCACTCCCTCCTCCATACATTTCTACCTTTTCTACCCAGAAACCAGTTCTTCTCTGTTACTGAAAATCATATCCAAAATAGAATTTTCTCTTGCCAGTTCCTCCACCCTGTGAAGGATGAAATCATCATTAAGGCAAATCAAGAAGTCATTTTCTGCCCTCTTTTTGGCACAAAGAAAGCTCCAGCAGATGTCTGGATAGCTGAAGTCCTAAACTTTACTTCATCATGCCTATATGTCAGGCTTCTGATCTGAGACTCCTTAACTATTTTCTTTCTGTCAAGGTTCTCTGTAATATATTCCATTTACAAAATCTCTTCTGTTTTCTCCCTCCATTGTTCTTCATCCAATCATTTCCTACTACGCTTACCCACTTGGGTTCCTGGACTTCCTCATATAAAAGTAATTTATTAATATATAATGCTACCTTACCTCACACCTATCCAGTTCCTTCTAGATCAATATACCCATATAAAATCATCTGCCAGTTATAGGTACCCATCCTGAACCATGGCTTTAATCCTACTTAGTCTCAGTGATATCTATAAATAAAAAATTTCATATTTGTGTTATAGTACTTCTAGTTTGCTTTGCTGGTTGCCTAAACTGTTAGCATTTGTGGATTGATATTTGGGGACATGGGTTTTTACTACTGGCTCCTTTCCTGGATTCCTTCCCTTGTAACTTTTTGGGTATTTCAACTGCAATTCTTCCTTCTTTGTAGCTACTTTCTATGGTTTCTAGCTTGGTAAATACTTCTCCTTCCCCAATCCACTTTACTGAAAGTGCTTTTGATTAGATTTGCAAGATACCAGGAAAATACACTCTTACTACCCTTTGTTAGGTATACATTATCACTGGCCAGGAATCTATCATTCCTATATTTTAAGCCCTGATCCATCAAATCCTATCCTCAGCCTCTATGATCTTCAGTCTCTTGTCCAAGTCTTCATAATCTTTGGCAATGCTTTCTAGATTCCTTCTGGCATCATCAACTGTTTGCAGGCGAATAATCAGATGTTGATAGAAATCATCCATTTTAACAAGTTCAAGAAGATTTTCTGTTCTGTCTTGGATACCTGTCCCAGGAAGAAAACAGATGTTTCTACTGCTGTCTCAGGTCAATATTATCTTTGAGCATGGAATCATCAAGCAAAACACTCTTTTCTTTTTCTTCTGACTCTTACAGGATGATCTCCCACTCCACATTTTCATTCTGTAAATCTATTGTTCCTCAAAAGACTAGGATCATCCTTCTTATCAGTGTATCCAACCTCCTCCTTTTTAGCCAAAGCCTGATTCTTTTTAGCTCCAAGTGTAAAGCTGGCCTTTTTCTTCTCTGATATTATTCCTCTCTCCAACCTCTTGACAAGTTCCCTTCTACTATTTTAGAAGATTTTTTTTACTTCCTTCTCACTCTTGTAGGACTGGAATGAGCTTGCCCCTGGAAGGTAAATATTCTTTTGGCTGTGGCAAAAATATAAATGTAGCATAATCAATACAAGTCAACACAAAATTTCTCCTATTTTCCATAATTGATATTCTCAATTTGGTTTTCAGAATTGCCTATGTCTATTTATCTCTTACCTCCTAGGCACCTTATCAAGATATTTAAAGTCTTTATTACCTCTTAACAACTTCACCACCACACCATATTTCTTTGCCTCAACAATTTGAACCCCACACACTATTTGCCATAACTTTCTCTTTCATCTCTTATTTGACTAATTTATTTCACTCACCAATTTAATTTATCAACTTATTTTTATTAACCAATTTACTCACAAGTTTGTCATATTTACTTTTTCTTACTGCTTTACCCAGCCAACTAACTTCTCCTTTCCCTTGAGTTCTTCTCTTCAGGTCATTTTTCCTCAAAGTTTTCCTCCTTCATATTGAATACTTCTTCACCATGCAAACAGAGTGATTCAATGGCAATGACTGAAAGACCTGAATACCTTTCCCCTAATTTGCTTTTCCCTATTTTACTACCTAAACAACACTTAGGGACAAAGAGAAAAGGTCTAACTTTTCACAGAACTCTTGTGTAGTCTGAAATATTTTGGGCTGGTACTCCTAACCCACCTCATTCCTAGACCCAGCTTTCCTTTCTCAAACGAGTATCACATTTACCTTTTAGCCAGCCCAGTGGGGTAAGATGCCATTGACACTATATCACCTAAGGGAGCCCTTATAATAGCCAACACATGTCAGTGTCCTCCCAGGACCCACACAACAGAGCTTTGATGGGATTCCCTCACTTTGCTAGATGTGGAATCCAAAGGCACAGGGTGAAATACTTCATCTTTTTTTTTTTTAAAACCCTTACCTTCCATCTTGAAGTCAATACTGTGTATTGGCTCCAAGGCAGAAGAATGGTAAGGATAGGCAATGAGGGTCAAGTGACTTGCCCAGGGTCACACAGCTGGGAAGTGTCTGAGGCCAGATTTGAACCTAGGAACTCCCATCTTTAGGCATGACTCTCAATCTACTGAGCTACCCAGCTGCCCTCTGAAATACTTCAACATTGGATCTGACATCAAGACGGGCATCCAGGGTCCTCAGTAAAGATTCCTAAATAACAGAGAAGAAAAGGGAGGAAGATAAAGGCATAAAGGTTGAAATAAAAGTAGGTTTACTGGCTCACCAAGCTCTAGCTTCCCTTAGCTGTTCACAGAGACAAACACCCCAAAGATAGGTTAGCCAAATATCCTTTCATTACGGAAAAATTTTGGCCTCTACCAGTGATCAGATGACATAATGTATATAAAATATTTTATAAAGCTTTTTTTAAAAACACTATTTAAAATATTATTTTATTTTGATAGGCAGTGTGGTATGAAGAACGTTAGATTTTGAGTTAGGAAAAATATGACCTTAGACTCTGACTCCAGTCCTTACTAGTTGTATAACCACAGAAATAAATAGGGACCAGAGCTAGGATCTCATGGACCTAGGAAACTCCTAAATGAAGAAACTCCCTCAACCAATGCAAGGCAGTATCTTCTCCAAAACATAGTTTTAGAGTTTCCTAAAGTTTCTTAGATTAAGTAACTTGCCCAGGGTCATACAGTCAATACATATCAGAGGTGAGACTTGAACCAAGGATTTTTTTTTTTATTTTTAGGTCATCTTTCTCTCAATTATGCCATGCTGGCCACAGGCAAGTTATTTAATATCTCTGAGTTTCATTTTCCTCATTGGTATAATTGGGATAATAATATCTACATTTCTTGGCTCACAGGATTGTTGTGAGACTCAAATGAGATAAAGTATGAAAAGAACTTTAAAGTGAAATCACAGATCCAATCTTTGTCCTTTTTCTGAAAGTGCTGTCCAAGGTGTTCCAAAAGTCTTCTTAGTGTAATTCAGCTTAAAATGGTACTTCAATTTTGGAATGCTCAGAAAATTTTCAACTACTATTACTTAACTAAGGCTTTTTCCAGGAAGAGAAAGCATACTATGTACATAAAATATTAAACAGGGAGAATGTTTAAATGATCTATCCAAAGATCACTATAGCAGCTTAGTGGAGAATGGACTGGTATGGGGAGAGACTGGAATAGGTAGGAAGAATGGGAAGGGGGATTAGATATAGGAAGAGCAAATGATGCTTTTAATAGATTACATGAGAAGAGATGAGGGCCTGAACAAGGATGGTTGAAGTGAGAATGAAAAGGAAGGTTTACATAAAATAAATATAGATGAATGAGAAAAAAAATAAATAAATTATCCAAGAGGAAGCCATCCATATCCTGATACCCCAAACTCAATACCCTCAAAATCATGAAAACATCCTTCTTCCAGTAAGGAAAGGAAATGTTTACTGTACTTATCATCATCGCAATCATCATTGTCATCATCAGTAGTAGTAGTTACTGTAGTAGTAATGATAACTTTCCTACTTCCATTATCTTCTAAGAATGGAATGCAAGCACACTAATTGGTTCACTCATAGCACAGGAAAGGGGAAATGATTTGATGGCATGAACTGGATATAACATGCCAAGCTTTTATTGTGAAAAATGGTCAATAAATGACCTTGTCCTGGTAGTAATCTGTTCAAAGAATTTCTGGTACAAATCCTAAGAAGGTTGTGTGTGTGTGTGTGTGTGTGTGTGTGTGTGTGTGTGTGTGTGTGTGTGTGTTTGATGGGTCTGCTCTCTTAAAATTACAAAATTTTAAGAATTTAATTAATTATTTTAAATATAATTTATTTCCAGATATATCATCCCCTCCATTACCTTCCTGCAACATAATCACCCAATCACGGGGACAGCTGGGCAGCTCAGTGGATTGAGAGCCAGGCCTAGAGACGGGAGGTCCTGGGTTCAAATCTGGCCTCAGACACTTCCCAGCTGTGTGACCCTGGGCAAGTCACTTGACCCGCATTGCCTACCCTTACCACTCTTCTGCCTTGGAGCCAATACACGGTATTGACTCCAAGACAGAAGGTAAGGGTTATTTAAAAAAAAATAATCACCCAACCAAAAAAAAAAAAGAAAAAAAATATATATATAAAGAGAGAGAGATTATGCCTTTTGTGTTTCTATGTTTCAGTTCATTCTCTAGAGGAGGACATTCACAGATTATTCTTCAAATATTAATTCTGTAGCTGTATAGGATATTCTCTTGATTCTACTCATTTCACCCTTCATTATTTCATGTAGGTGTTTCCAAGTTTTTAAAAAATTAACTGCTCATTGTTTCTTACAGCACAGAAAATTACAAATTGTTGAAGTCTGTTTTGACATCTCCAGGTTCTCATTTCCATGCCTTCCTCGCTTAGCTCAGATGTTTAATATGTCCTCATAACACTTCACAATCCTAATCAAAACTTGTTCTTGGGGGGGAAAATCATGCTAAATCCTAGAATTTTAAAATGTCAGAATTGAAGGAAACTCAGACATCATCTGGTCTTATCCATACCTGAATATCCCTAACAAGGAAACTCTGCTTGGAAACTTCCAGGATAAGAGAATCCATTACTTCTTTTTTTTTTTTTAAACCCTTCCTTTGGTCTTAGAAACAACAGTCATAAGGGCTATGCAATAGGGATTAAGTGATTTGCCAACAGTCACGCAGCTAAGACCAAAGCTGAACCTTGGACCTCCAGTCTCTAGGTCTGGCTCTCAATCCACTGAGCCACCTTGCTGCCCCAGAGTCCAGGACTTCTTAAGTGAACCCATTCTACTTTTAGACAGCTTTAAATTTTCCATATATTAAACTTAAATCTGCCCCTCTGTAAATTATAATAATATTTACTCTCTGGGGCCAAGAATCACAACAGCAACAACAGTTCATGTTAATAGATTTTTATAAGACATCATTAGAATCTTTTTCAAAAACTTCCTGAAATCCAGACACACTCTGCTTCTGGCTTACTGTGACAGTGGTACTGTAATCTTGGTGTTTGTTGTTTATTTTGTTTTGTTTTGTTTTCTGTTCCTAGAACTTAATTTATTTTTTTTCTTTAGAATATTTTTCCATGGTTACATGATTCATGATTTCTCCCCCCACTTCCCTCCCTCTTCCTGAAGCTGACAAGCAGTTCCACTGGGTTATACATGTATCATTGTTCAAAACCTATTTCCATGTTATTCATATTTGCAGTAGGGTGATTTTTTAACATCAAAACCCTAATCATATACTACGTGATTGATCATATGTTTTTATTCTGTGTTTCTACTCCCACAGTTCTTTCTCTGGATGTGGATAGCATTCTTTCTCATAAGTTCCTCTTTAATTGTCCTGAGTCATTGCATTGCTTCTAGTAGAAAAATCTGTTACATTTGATTTACCATAATGTATCAGTCTCTCTGTACAATGTTCTCCTGGTTCTGCTCCTTTCACTCTGCATCAGTTCCTGGAGGTCGTTCCAGTTCACGTGGAATTCCTCCAGTTCATTATTCCTTTGAGCACAATAGTATTCCATCACCAACAGGTACCACAATTTGTTCAGCCATTCCCCAATCAAAGGGCATACCCTCATTTTCCAATTTTTTGTCACCACAATGAGTTCAGCTATAAATATTTTTGTACAAGTCTTTTCCCTCACTATCTCTTTGGGGGTACAAACCCAACAGTGGTATGGTTGAGTCAAAGGGTAGGCATTCTTTTAAAGCCCTTTGTGCAGTGTTGTGATCTTGTAAAAGAAAAAAGGAAAAGTGAAGTTAGCCTAGCATGACTTCAGTTCTTAATGAAGTTGTATTGACTTTCAGTGATTGCCATTTATTTTCCTTTCAAAAAAGCTCATAAATCATGCTTTTCTGTTCCATAATTTTGCCAAGATTCAATGTCAAGGTCCCTGGCCTATAGTTTGAAGATGACACATTCTGCTATTTTTTGAAAATTGGGAGAACTTTTGACTATCTTCTTCCCTCTAGCACCTGTCACATTCTTTATGATTTTTCAAAGGTCACTGACAAATGCTAGGTAATCAAAACTTCCAGTTCTTTCAGAACTCAGATTTGGTAACTTGAATTCAGTGAGGGTAGCTAAGTGATTTATTACTATCTGTCTGCTTACATTGGGTCAAAATTATCTGTTTTTTTCTTCTCCTTCCTATTCCAGAAATTCTATGAGGCAATATTATGTAGTAAATAGAGTATTGGACTAGAAGTCAGAAGACCTTGGTTTAAATACTTCTTCAGATCTTTACTAGCTATAGGATAATGGACAAATTATTTAATGTCTCAGAGCCTCAGTTTTTCCAGCAGTAAAATAGGGATAGCAATATTGGCACTAGCTGGACCATTGGTATTTTACCTTTACCTTGAATCTGCCTTGTCCCAGCAACTCACTCACAGTCCATACCTTCTGGCAAGCCAAAGGCAAAGGTCAGGCTCATTAGTGGTGGTCACCTTCTCCCTAGGAATTTCAAATTTCCTCCTGAGATCCCCTGCTACTCGGCAACCAGTAGCTAGACCCAGAACTTCTGATCACTCAAACTCATGAAGTTGCCATCAAAGCTAGAAAACATCCACCTCAGGACTTCTCTTCTGTCACCTATGGTCAGGGAAAGAGGTATAAAGCAGAAGAGGCAGCCAGAAACATAAAGCTTAGCCTTGGGTTTCACCAAGCTAGAATATGTGTAGAGTTACCATTATTTCTGGGAGGGAGGGAAGGTAGTAGGCAGACATATGTGTAGTTTAAAGGGTCTTGATGCTCAACAAATGGTGAGATTTGAGAGGGACTTGTCTTGCTTTTTAAAATGTACCAAGTGGCCATTTCTTCCTGCTTTGGTGACATGATACCCCCACCACAGGGACCAACCAAGAACTTCTGTCCAAGAAGGCCAGGTCACATGTTATTGGAAACAGTCTAAACATAGAACCACTAGACAGGGAACATATTCAACACTTTGGCAAATGACAGCGGATCAGAATAAGCTTGCCAAATTACTTTCATTATAAATATAATCTACACGGGGCCAAGAGCTCAGCATATTTACCTATATTTCAAGTTGGGTCCAAGAATCTATATATTCTATTCTCAGAGAACATTTTCTTAACCAATCAAGTTTACCTTTTCCATCTTAAACTCCTACCTTTAATTATCAGCAGTAATGAAAATAATACCTTTACCTCTAGGATAATCACTCTAGTAGTTGTATCATACTTCAGAGAGTCCTTTGACTTTTCCTTGCTTGACTCCCTATCACAATCCCTGAAGCATCTATTTCAAATCTTCTCTTTTTCACTCAAGTTACTTCTACTGCCTCTTTTTTCTCCATTTTCAACTACCTGGAGATTTCACCTCATACTATATCAAGAAAATGACATCTATCTGTCACCAGTTCCTTCTTCCCCTCAAATCCTCTAAATATTATTTTTCCCCTTTCCTTCTTTGCTCTAGTCTCAGAGGAAAAGATGGTTCTTCTGCTTGCCTAGGTCATCTCTAGCTGTTTCTTCGATATCATCTACTCCTGTCTCCTTTGGGAGTATATCCCTACAATCCTCTCTTCTTTCATTGTAGTCTTCAATCACTCTTTTGTCTATTTGCTTCTTTCTTCCTACCTACAAAAATTCCCCAAACGATCTCATTTTTTATAAAAAATCACATAACTCTTTTGTCCCCTAAATCTATTGTTCTAGAAGTCTGTCATACTCATTAGAAAAAGTTGCCTATAGTTTTTGCCTCCACTCTATCATATTTTACTTATTTCTCAGCTACTACTGATCTGGCTTATCTCCAAAGTTACCAATAATTTACCTGTTAAGTCCAATGATCTTTTCTTAGTTATCATTCTTCTTGATCTCTTGGTAGATTTTGCCACTTTGGACCATTATCTCATCCAAATTCATGGATATTTAATCTGGTATCCATGGTGTCCAAGCAATTAGGTGGCTCAGTAGATAGTGTGCCAGGCCTGGGGCCATGCAGAGCCAAGTTAAAACCTGACCTACAATACTTACTAGCCATGTGACCCTGGGAAAGTTGATTCACCCTGTTCACCTCAGTTTCTTCATTTGTAAAATGACCCAGAGAAGGAAATGGCAAACCACTCTAGTTTCTTTACCAAGAAAAGTCCAAGCAATGCAATGATCCAGGACAATTTTGAGGGACTTATGAAAAAGAACGCTATCCAAATCCAGAGAAAGAACTGTGGGAGCAGAAACACAGAAGAAAAACATATGATTGATCACATGGTTCGATGAGGAAATGATTGTGGATGCTGACTTTAAATGATCACTCTAATGCAAATAGTAATAATATGGAAATAGGTTTATACAAGTAAAACTCAGTAGAATTGCTTGTTGGCTCTGGGTGGCAGAAGGAGGGTAGGGGAGGGAAAGAACATAAATCATGTAACCATAGAAAAATAATCTTAATTAATTAATTAATTAGATTTAGTTGTTCAAATGAGGTAATGAAGAGTTAGAATTGACTGCAACTCAACAACAACAAATCCATAGTGTCATGGAAAGATTCAGGGGGCCTATAAACTTTGATGGAGGAGGGGAATTTGATATTTATTTTCACTGACCTTTAGTTTCTTTTGCAATCTTTTGTATTTTATTTTGTGCATTTACAAACAATATTCTATTTTTTAACCCTTATCTTCTATCTTAGAATCAATATTATGTATTGGTTCCAAGGCAGAAGGGTGGTAAGGGCTAGGCAATGGGGGTTAAGTGACTTGCCCAGGGTCATACAGCTAGAAAGTATCTGAGGCCAGAGTGAACCTAGGACCTCCCATCTCTAGGAGTGATTCTCTATCTACTGAGCCACCCAATTGGCTTCTACAAACAATATTCTATGAAATTTCATCAGACTGCCAAAGGGCTCCATGAAACAAAAAAAAGTTAAAAACTTCATCTAGATATTCTCTCATGATTCTACTACACATCTAACTACTTCTTCTTGGGCTTTTTTGTCGAATTGTCATCCATGTCTCCTCTACTATGTGTGAATATACCCCAGGGCTCTTTCATGGACCTTCTCTTTTCCCTCTTCATTCACTTTCTTGGAGACCTCATCAGCTGCTATGGATCCAGTTATAATATCCAATTCTAATCTCTCTCCTGAGTTCCAGTCCTATATCATCTATTAGATATCTATACCTCAATATACCAAGAGCATCTTATTCTTAAGTTCAAAACATAATTCATTTCATTATCCTTAAGCCCATTCCATCTCCAAACTTCCCTTTCTGTCAAAGGTACCACCAGCCACCCAGGTTTGCAACTTTGGCATTATCCTTGATTCTTCATTCTTCTTAATCCTATTTCTAATCAGCTGCTGGGGCTTTTCAATTCCACCTTCACAACATCTTTTATATCTGTCCTCTTCTCTCTATTCACATAGTCAGCACCTGAGTTCACCCTCATCACACTTCATCACCCCTAACCTGGACTTTTCCAATAGTCTTCCCTTCATTTCAGTGTGTCCTCTCTCCAATCTGCCCTCTACGTCATTGATGTCAAAATCAAATAGAAATGGAAGTCACTGATCCATAGATAAGATTCCCTTGTGGGCTGCATATTGACAAAGTTTTAAAACATAATATTATGTGTGTTTTGCTATACTTTAGTTTGTTAAATATTTTCCAATTACATTTTTAAAATTCTTAAAACCCTTACTTTCTGTCTTAATATTAGTTCTAAGGCAGAAGAGCAGTAAGGGCTAGACATCTGGGATTAAGTAATTTGCCCAGTCACACAACTAGGAAATATCTGAGGTCAGATTTGAATCCAGGACCTTTTGCCTACAGGTCTGGCTCTTTCTACACTGTATTGCCTCCTTGTCTCCCCAATTACATTTTAATCTGGTTTGGGCTGCACTGGACACTACTGTGGGTGGCATTCAGTCTGTTGGCTTTGTGTTTGACACCTCTGCTCTCCATAGCTGCCAAATTGATATTCTTAAAGCACTGTTTTGACCATCACATCACTCCTTTTTTCAAAAGCCTTCAGTAGTTTCTGATTATCACTAGATAAAAATGCAAATTCCCCATCTATCACTTGCAGCTCTTCACAATTTGGCTCCAACTCATCTTTTCAAGACACATTATTTCCTGTTATGTTCTCTTAGGTTGAGCCAAACCAGTCTACTTTCCATCACTCTTCTCTCTGTCTCTGCCCGAGCCTTTCCCAGGCTTGGAAGTGTCTCTTGCTCATCTTTATCTCTTAGATTCCCTCTCTTCCTTTAATCCATATCTCAGATGCCACCATCTAGAGGAGGACTTTCCTGCCCTCTCCTTTCTGCTCCCCCACCCCAGTTATTAGAGCTTCCTCTCCTCCTCTCATCCAAAATACTCTGTATATCGTTGTAAAGAGAGGCAGCAAGATGTAGCAACTGGAGAGCCAGCCACAGAGCCCAAAAGACCTGAGTTCAAGTCCTATTTCTGATATGTACCAGCTTTGTGACCCCGAGCAATCCCTCACTGCTCTGGGCAACTCTCCAAGGCTATCTATTGCAGAATAATTATTGATTTGCATTGATTAGTAGAGGAAGTTTCCTCACATGGGAGTTTCCCAAACAATACTAACTCAAGGATCCAGTCCTCTTTCTCTATTTTGTATGTACTTATTTCTGCTTATTTGTGACTTATTCTTTCTCTCTTCCTTCCTCCTCCCCAATCTCCACTACTCAGTAAGTTGTGAGATCCTTGATCATTTTTGCCTTTGTATCTCCAGACAGTGCCTAGAATAGCACATGGTACTCAGCAGGGGTTCAATAAATTCTTATTAAATTCAATCGTTGAGACTACCATTTCTTTTTCAAGATTATAATGATTAAGGAGCAGCTAGGTTGCACAGTGGATAGAGCACCAGACCTGGGGTTGGCAGGACCTCCTTTCAAATATGGCCTCAGACACTTCCTATCTGTGTGACCCTGGGCAAGTCACCTCACTCCTTTTACATAGCCCTTGTCCTTCTGTCTTAGAGTTGTTACTGACAAAAAATAAGCTTTAAAAAATTATAATGATTAGTTAGTGGCTAGAACTAGAATATATTGGGAATTGCAGTATGGCTTCTTCACATACACAAACATTTTCTTCTTATTATAGAGTGTGGTACAGTGAATAGAATGCTGGGTCTAGAGTCAGGAAAACTGGTCTTCCTGAGTTCAAATTTGGTCTCAGACACTTCCTAGCTGTGTGACCCTGAGCAAGTTACTTACTGCTTTTGCCTCAGTTTCCTCATCTGTAAAATAATCTGGAAAAGGAATTAACAAACTACTACACTATCTTAATCAAGAAAACCCCAAATAGGGTCACAAAGAGGCAGAAACAACTTGAAAAATGAATCAATAACAATGATGATGAGGTAGGAGTAGCTGCCCAGGTTGAGGGCAACTCATGAGCACTTGCAGTGATTAACCATCTCTAAGGCAGTAAGAGAGAGATCAAGGTCTTCTCCTTACCTAGTCATCGGTGATGTAGGTGTTTTGGGAAGCCATTCTCTGAGGGTTTGGGAAGGAAGATGGATTACTTGTGGACTATATAGAGGGAACAGGGATAGAATACAGGCATCAAAATAAGAAGAGTGCTTCAAGTGGCATCGCTTTGTGGAAACTGAGAAAGAATGTTTGTTTGGAGAGGGGGTTGGGTGTTAATTTAGGAGTAGAATTCAGGTCTGGTTCTCATAGAAAGACTTCAGGAAATCCTATAATCACTTTAAATAGTTTAGAGGGACTACAGAGAAAGGTAAGTTCATAAATCCATTGCCCTTTCTTAGGCTACTGGCACCAATATTGGTATCGAGGAGGATCAGTAGATTGAGAACCAGGTTCAAATCTGACCCCAGACATTTCCTAGCTGTGTGACCCTGTACAAGTCACATAACCTCAATTGCCTAGCTTTTACTGTTCTTCTGCTTTGGAACCAATAGGCAGTATTGATTCTAAGACAAAAGGTAGGAGGTTTTAAGGGGGAATTCTATATCCACAATCCACAAAACAACTGCAATTCAACATAATTGGTTTCCTTTGTAATGCTATGCATTTTATTTATTATTCTGAGAAGAGATTATAGGTTTCACCAGATTTCCAAAGGACTCCATGACACACAAAAAGTCCAGAATCACAATATAGTTCCATCCTATTTTTTTAGTTATCTCATATTATTCTCTGTTGTGTGTTCCCTCTTAATCCCAAAATAAAGAAGAAATTCCAAGACTTCCTGAGGTTACTTAATTCTTCCATAACTCTTCTATTTTGCCCGTAAAAGATAATCTCTTCTCAGTCATTTCATTACATCCTGGAAAAATCACTGTACATTTGTTTCATGTATTGGATTCTTCAACCCAAGGATGCTTTCTGAAATGTCAAAGAGTCATTGACTTCTTTTTTCCCCCTTACTATGAAGTCATGTCCAAGCTTCTTAACCTTTTGGTGGTGGACTTGTGCTTATCCACCACAGACCCAATGGCATTAAGGAGTCCATTGCTCACTACTCAAGAATAGAGCCATCCAAATCATGTAACCATGTTAACTTTTCTAAAAAATAAATATTATTAAATGTTTAAAAAAAAAGAATAGGGTCATCCTTGGATATCTTTCCATAAGAATTGACAAAGGGGCCCTTGGTGTTATCATAGGAGTGAAGATATCTAATAACTACTTAATTTTAATTAAAAACATTTATTAAGTGTCTACTATGTCCTAGAGGTACAAAGACAAAAATAAAACTCTCTGTCCTTCAGTAGCTTCAATTCTTCTGTGTAGAGATACATGAAAATAGCAAAGTAAATACAATTTGAGGTAGTTGGAGAGTACTAACAAATGGTGGGAAGTGGGGAGAGGTGTCAGGGAAAATATCTCAAAGAATTGATAGCTGAGGAAGACTAGAATTCTCAGAGGCAGAGTATAGACAGGAGTAGGTCTAGACATGGAGATGGGAGATAGATACCAAATTCAGGGAATACTAGCTATTTCTGCTGCTCCAGGTTGGCTGAAATGTAGACTGTACCTAAACACAGGACAGGAAATAATGTGAACCAAATCTGGAAAGGTGGGCTGGGGCCACATTGGGACTCTAATCCAGGGGATCTCCGCTTTTTTTGTGTTTCTTGGACTCCTCGGGAGTCTGGTGAAACCTATAGATCTCTTCTCGGTAATAAATAGAACAAAATAAAAATGCATAGAATTACAAAGGAAACCAATTATATTGAAATACGGTTATCAAAATATTTTTAGAAAGAAGTTCACACATGGCAGGTTAAGAAGCCCTGCTCTGATATGCCTCTATGGCCACGCATTTACAATTTATAACAGCCTCAAGCTTCTTTCCTAAGAATAAGCCCACGCCTTGAATTATGTCCCCACACATCTAGCCCTGGAGCATTTGCTCACTGCTTATGCCTACGTGCTTATCAACAAGCCTGGAAGGGTATGACTGAATGCCAAGCTGTCTGCCACTATGGCTCTCTGATTAATTTTCTAGACTTCCTCTGGAAATTTGGAGGTTAGAAGGACCCCCTGACTCACCTCTTTTGGTTGATCAAGTCTTACAATGAACTGTGTAGGATCATAGATTGACCTGCCTTGAACTTGTGTGAAGGTGGCCAACAGAGAAGCAACCCTGAGAATTCAAGTTGATTCTAACTGTCAGTATGCATTTTCTTCACTGATAGAGAAATCCAATTGTTGTTGCAGAAGGTAGGCATGACACTATCCCAACTGTACTATGTGTACCACATCTAGGAACTCTTCATGTGAAAGCATCAATGGCTTGCTATACTACATCTGGTGGCCAGGGAATTATTTGGGAAGTCAACACAGGATGATATAGCATGCCAGGTTTATTGCATACCTGATAAAAGTCTTTATCTTTATGTGTGATGAGGCCAAAAAGGTTTGGTCAGGAATCCAGATGAATTTTACAATGCAATTTCAGGTTAAGAACTTCCTGACTCTCTCTCTGGTAGACACCTCTGAATGATTCAGTGTTCCTCCTCTCATCTTAAAACTCTATTATTATAGTCACAAGGCTGTGCTGGTAATTCGTAACACTGTCTTGCAATTAGGGAGACACTGCAGGTGATTGGCGAGGAGGAGGGAAGGGGAGGAAGGCAGCTGTTTCAACAGCCCTAACAAGGGTGCCAGTTTCTAACCGACTCTGAGGTTACTTGTAATGAAAAGATTAAAAAAACAACAAAAAACAGGGAAAACAGGGAAAACAGGGCCCTCTCAATTGATATTTAGGCCAGCCTAATATGTTATTGGAGCAGAGCTATTTGGGTTAGGAAGAGAGAAACTTCATATTATCAAAACCATGAAAATTTGGGCAAATTCTCCTTTTGCTTTATGTTTCCCTGTGTTGGGTGTGTTTCTGAGAAAGATCTTATGCTACCTATATCTTGGGCTCCTGAGTACACTCAAAGAATAATGAAAATTAACCAAAGATGTGTCATAAGATCCACCACACTATATTCTTCCTTCCTTCCTTCCTTGCTTNCCGCAGGAGCTTTTGTTCTTCTTCCCTTCTTAATTCACCTATGCTGGTCCCTCCCCACCAGAAGGGCCCTTTGCCTCTGGTCTCTCTGGTGCCCCGCTCCCTCTGAGGACTTTCCAATGCTATGAGAGCCAAGGCTCACTCTCTTCTTCTTTCTTCCTTCCTTTCTTTCTTTCTTTCTTCCTTCCTTCCTTCCTTCCTTCCTTCCTTCCTTCCTTCCTTCCTTCCTTCCTTCCTTCCTTTCTTTCTTTCTTTCTTTCTTTCTTTCTTTCTTTCTTTCTTTCTTTCTTTCTTTCTTTCTTTCTTTCTTTCTTTCTTTCTTTCTTTTTTTCTTCCTTCCTTCCTTCCTTCCTTTCTTTCCTTTTTTCTTTCTAAAAGTTTTAAGACAGAGGGGCAAGGGCTAGGCAAACAAGGTTAAGTGATTTGTACAGGGTCACACAACTAGGAAGTGTCTAAGACAAGATTTAAACCACCATTATATTCTTGACACAATTTCCTAAGGCAGAGTTCTTAACCTAGAGTCCATATACATATACATATTCATATCTATATGTATATGTGTGTGTATACACACATACACAGCCACTTAACTCTGCTTGCCTTAGTTCTTCATCTGTAAAATGAACTGGAGAAGGAAATGGCAAACCACTCTAGTATCTTTGCCAAAGAAAAAACCCAATAGGGTCACAAAGAGTTCGACATCACTGAAAAAACGACTAAACAACAACAAAACATAGTGTTTGTATATATTTTTTATAACTGTATTTCAGCATACTTGGTTTCTTTGTCCTGAGAAGTCCATAGGTGTTGTCAGACCACCAAAGCTATCTATGACCAAAAAAAGATTAGATTCCTTGTTCTATCTAAGACTTTTCATTTTCACCAAAGTGTGCCTGAGTCAAAGATCCTGGGATGCTGGTGATCAGCAGGTGTGGGACTCTGACAAATACATTTGGTTGCTAGGCATTTCTAGGTTCTGATTCTTGGTCTGCATCTACCTGAATTGAATCTAAAAATGTTGTCTAAAGAAATCTTATCAGAGCTGTCACTATTCTAAAGCTTATCACCCTCTAGCTAATGGTCAGGCTAAAAGGATGATACTGTAAGGATGCCCTGCAGCAAATTATGGGAGAAGAATGGTCAATAGGACTGATTTCTTATCACTCAACAAGTACAACCACAGGAATCAGTCCTGCTGGATTACTAATGGAGAAATATCTCTAGGCAGGCCTGACAGTTTCTACTGAGAATTATTTGAGGATTGACAGCAAGACTAAGGGAAGCAAGGTGGCTCAGTGAATAGAGTGCTAAGCCTGAAATGAGAAGTTCAAATCTATCTTCAGACATAGGACAGCCATTGAAGCTTCTTCAGTGCTCTTCAAACCAGTAAACTGATACTAGTCAAACTGAGGCAGGGACATTATGATGAGATACCAGTTCTGACCATCCTGTGACTCAGACCTTGGTAGAGGAGCCTATTTCTGGGGAGAGGTCCGTGGGAAAATGGACACCAGCAGGAAGGGGATTTTTCCTGCTTGTAAAGTTAGAGCTGGGACTGAATGAAAATCACAAATTGTGATATATACAGTTAATGCTTTGATTGTAAACACTCTGACTCAATACTTTAATGAGATGCATCTAGAAAGAATGAGACAGGAGTAGCTAGTAGCTGGGGGCTGGGTGATGCTAAGCCAAGGGATATGGTTAGAGGACAAATCCACAGATGTAGTGCTAAAATCAGATATCAGAAACCAGAATGATCCATTCAAGGTTCCAGAGCTAAGGAGTGATTGGCAGTCATCTTCCCATAGAAAACAACAGGCAGGTTGGTTGAGGCTGGCAAGACCCTCTGGTATGAGGTGGTATCATTACAGTAGAAATGAGGAAAGGCAGACATGGAAGGAACTTGGAAAGAAGGACAGATGCCACATCCCTATTTACTCCAAGATCTTGATTTATTCATTTGGCAACCACTGAGCTGGGCTGAGCAGAACAGGTATACAGGGAAAGGAGACTTGGTGGATAAAGAGTTTTATAGGAAAGAGTTTTTTTTTTGTCAAGGTTTAGGCTGAATTCATTGCCATGGTGGTAGCTTTCATGAGATGTCAATATTTTGATGTGAGAGTCTGCAATGGGCAATTATGAAATTTTTCCTCTAGTTGCCCCCAGGATTGAACTCTTTCTGGGTAAGCTGAGATCCCAGGGTGCTGGGTTACGGACTGGAAAGAAACCCATTTATTAAGTGCCTACTCCGTGAAAAGAACTATGCTTTGGCATAGTGGCCCTAGGGACACAGAGACAAAGATAAAATTTCTCTGCCCTGAAGGAATGTACTTGTACTGGGAAAATACAGTGTGTCCTCAAATAAGTATAGTACAAAGATAATTGAGAAGGGAGAGAACATTAACTGGGCAATCAGGGAAATCTTCAAGGATAAAGTGGTACCTGAGTTGAGTTCTAAAGCCACACCCTGTGTGCATTGGGGGATGGGATATTAGATTTAGTCTAAGCATAACTGGAAAAAAATGAGATAGATTTTTGGACATAGCTAATGTGAGAATTTGTTTCTCTTGGATAAGCATATTTATTATGATTTATTACATGTTTATAACAAATCATATGTATTATGTTATTGTGTTACATATTATATTATGCTATTTATATGTATAAAATCTATGCTTTCCCCCCAAAAAGAACACAGTAGAAGATAGGGTTAGAAAGATAGGTGAGAAGAATATTGGGAAGGACTTGAAATGCTAGGCTAACAGTTTTGTATTTTATCCTGAAGGCAGAAGTGACATGGTCAGATCTATGCTGTAGGAAAAAAAGGTTTTATCAATTTTCAGAGGCTAGATAGAGAAGGGAAAGAATGGAGACACCCAGTGAGGTGGACCACTGTAAAGTAGTCCAGAAAAAAAGGTAATGAGGGCCTGAATTAGACTAGTGGCTATATGAAGAGAGAAAAGGATGGATTTGGCAACTGATTAAATCTGAGGGAGAGAGAGAAGGAAGAATCAAGCCTCTGAACCTCTCTAATTCTGTAGTCATATTTTCAAAATCCCCTCTACATCCTCTGATCCAGTTCCATCTTTCATTTCTGAGCCTTTGCAGGAGCTGTCCTTGGTACCTGGAATGCTCCCCCTCCTTACCTCTGCCTTTCATTATCCCTGGCTCCAATTCCATCTTTGGCTGGAGGCTTTTTCTAGTTCCCCTAGTTACTACTAGTGTCTTCCTCTTTCATACTTTCTCTCTACTCTATATATCCTGTATATAAATAGTTATTTACTTGTTATCTCTCCCACTGGAATATGAGCTCCTTGAAGTCAGGGCCAGTCTTTACCTTTGTATGTCCAGAAATGAACACAGTCTCCATCACAAATTCAAACCTCAATAAATGCTTATCGACTGATTGGAATTCTCTTATTTAATGGGGCAAAGAATACCTGATCACCTTATAGGGTAATTATGACTTTACCCACCGCTATTCTGGCCATAAAATCCCTGAATAATCTCTAGATCCAGTCTCTGGTTCCTCTAAGGATCTTGTACTCTTGGTATCAGGAACAAACCCAGGATCCACTCCAGATAAGAGACTGCCCTGGCTGAGAATCATTGGGCACATCTAGTTGTAGCCAGTTGTCTTTGAGGTGGAACCACCTGCTATTACAAACTCAGTGATTGCCCAGAGGAAGCTTTATACCTTTATACAAAGCCAGAATTTCTTCTTGATGGCAACTGGGTGATTTGGACTTTTTTTGTAATTTTTTATTTTTGCTTTTACTTTTTCTCTTTAACCCTCCAATTCCCCTTTGGGTCTTAGGTTTCCAGGTGACAACAAAATAAAGCCTTTTAGCAGCTGTCCTTAGAACAGTGTTGCTGTTCTCTGTCTCCAGTTTCCAAGAGCCATTTGGCCCTTCAGATGGGTGATAGTCAGCTCCCAGCTTGGGGACATGGCAGTTGGAGAAACTCACCAAAGATTCTTGCTCACCTCTGCCAAATGCCTAAAGCTACCCCCAGGCACCCATCCTGGCTCCCAAGCCTGCCAGACATCACTTGATAAAGCCAGTTAGAGAGAGGCTAACAATATGGAAATACTGACAATAGTCAAGGTCAGAGTCTCTTTCCGAGAACCTGTTCAAGTGTAATGGAAAGAACACCAGACTTGGAGCTAGATCTGGGTTCAAATGTTGGTTCTAATCTTGCCTAGTAGTATGACTCAAGGCAAGGCATTTTATTTCTCTGACTCTTGAGGTCCCTCTGTAAAATGGGGATAATGAAATTTCATGAGTTTGCTTGGAGGAAGACTTTGTAAAGTATTATAAAACATGAGCTATTATTACTAATGTAGACTCTTTTTTGGGGAGTCCTCTGATGTGACCCAGCCATATGGGAAACAGCAAGGAGTGCAAAACTTGCTATCTGAACAACATGATTTCTCTTCTGCTAGTGAGGACTGTGACCCTGTGACAGTCTCTATGAGTGGCTTCATTATCCTGAAGCTCCTCTAATTATAATCTGCTCCAAATTTAGCTGGGTTGGTACTCAAATGACAGACACTCAGTCCATTACTAAGCCTGGACTTGAAGTGTTCTCTTTTATTTAACTAAATGTTTTATTGATACTCTTTAAAAACTGTAGTGGGGGCAGCTATGTAGCAAAGAGGATAGGACTCCAGTTCTGTAGTTGGGAGCATCTGGGTTCAAACTGGCCTCAGACTGTTCTTAGTTATGTGACACTTAACTTATGAGTCACTTAACCCTAACTGCCTAGCCTTTGCCACTCTTGTGTCTTAGACCTGGGTTCAAATGTTGGTTCTGATATTACCTAGTAGTATGACTCAAGGCAAGGCATTTTATTTCTCTGACTCTTTAGGTCCTTCTGTAAAATGGGGATAATGATCATGAGATTGCGTGGAGGAAGACTTTGTAAAGTATTATAAAATATGAGTTATTATTACTAATGTAGACTCTTTTTAGGAGGGTCCTCTGATGTGACCCTCTTCTAAGACAGAAGGTAAGAGTTAAAAAAATTGCAGTCACCTCCCAATGATTGTCCACCTCTCTCAATAGAACCTGCCCTCACAACAAATAAATTGAGATCAGCAAAACACAACAAAAGTCAAGATTTATATTGATGATATATCTTCCACCTCTTTACATGAGGAAGGAAGCATGCTTCATCATTGCTTGGGATTCAAAGCTTTACTAGTTTGATAGGAATATGCCAAAACTTGTGGTCTACCAGCATAGCCTTTGAGAACCCAAAGTTGCCATGATAAGACACAAAGAGGAAGACATTATTAAAGGATTAAATAGGAAAGGATAGATAGAAAGAAAAGGGGAAAAAGAAAAAAATCATCCATTGTCTTAGACTGCCTTAATGAACTGACCATCTTCCAAGACCCAAAGTAGTCTAAGGTAGATACAAACACAATTCAAGGTCTGGTATGAGTCTAACTACACAAAAGGGAATACAGCCCACTGCTGCTTCATTCATTTTCCAGACCTAGGCTGGTCTTGCCTCATTGACTTTCACTGCTGATTGAGGCTCATTTGTCTGTTTGTCATAGGTTGCTATGTTTCCTTCATTCCCTTTCATCCTTCACTTCTGCGCTAGCATGCAGTGCCATGATAATCACAATGGCAGGATGACAACTCGAGCTAGCAGCAGGTGGAATCCGGAAGGGAGCCAGCCACATCTAATTCCCTCAGCTCCTGTGTCTGCCTCCTGGACAGTATTATATGCTGGAAAAGGAGAAACAAATAGTAAACACAGTTTTGTTAATAAACACTGTTGATAAAGGAGTAGTCACAACCACAGTGTGATTTCTGGTCAGAATGGCTTCCTTCTTCTTGTGCCCTTGGGGCCAATTCCCAGGTAATGGCTTGAAAGTCCATTACTAAGTCTCATCCTGTTCCAGATTTGATCATTTGTTTCTCTCAAGCTTACCTGTCTTTTGTCCAATTTGGAATGACTCTCTATTAATGTCACTCCTTCCAACGTCTCCCTCTTTATTTTTGTAGATTTAGTCCAGAAGTGCAAAAATAATTTAAGGGCTTCACCCCAATACAGATTAGCACAGGAGCTTTAATTTGCTCCTTTTTTTGACTTTGATTGGTTTGTTCCTCCTTAGGCACCTGGCTCACCATATTGTGGACATCCAATTGGCTCTAGCCCTACTATTGCTCAGAACTCTCAAACTCAAGTGAGCCACCATCCTCCGCCTCCCCAAATTTCAAAGATTACAGCTGTATGTCACCACACTTGGCTTCCATCATCTGCAAAATTAAGTTTTGTGTTCTTTCTGATGCCTTCCTAGATGAATTACAATTGACTCTGATCCCTCTAAATGCTTTCAAAAATCCCTATTTGTATTGTATGTTGCTTTATCTTATATATTCTAGTGTTTTCATTATATGTTATATTTTATTATTTATACATTATATTTTTATTATGTGTTATGTTTTCTACCCACTTTGCTACCCAAATTCTTTACCTTGGAAATATTTTGTTATTGTTCAATTGTTTGAGTAGTGTCTGACTCTTCATGACTCAATCTGGGCAAACAGGGTTAATTCAGTCACACAACTAATAAAGTCTGAGACTAAATTTAAACTCAGATCTTTCTGATTGCAGGCCAGGCACTCGATCCACTGTACCACATAGCTGCCCATATTATATACCTATGTATTATTTTACATCATATATTATCAATATTGTAATATCTATTCTATATCACATGCAATACTCATGCATATTATACATATAATATATATATACAATAACAATAATTAATATACCTTACAATAATATCCCTGTGAAGTAGGTATTATAGGTATTAGCCACACTTTATAGAGGAGGAAACTGGGTTTCCAAAGGATGAAGCAATTCATCCACGGTCAATGAGGTAAGTACAACAGGTATCATTATCCCCATTTTACAGTTAAAGAAATGACAACTCTGAGAAGTTAATTGACTTGTCTGTCCCCAGCCACACAGCTAGTAAGCCTCAGAGGTGAGATTTGAACCTAGATCTTCCTAACTCCAAATTGAGCACTCTGTTCCCTACACTAAACTGCCTTTGCTTAACTATAAACAGGTACTTGTTTCTATTGATTTATACGTTCTTCTGGTGTGTTGTTGTATTCCCTGGCACCCTCTGCCCTTAGACTATCATCTTCTTTAAAACAGAGGTCATACCATCATAGAGCTGAAAGGAATCCTAATAGTCATCTAGTCAGGTTTGTTTCTTGCTTTTCTATCTCCCCTCACCACAAATAAAAGGCTGCAGAAACCAAAGGATTCAGTGATTGGCTTTTGCTCCAATGAGGATCTCGGTGACTTGGGTGACCTGACTTGTAGTTCGGTGGTGGATGTGCTGAATACTCTTAGGTTATACTCTCCAACTCTGCGCCTCAATACTGTCACCTAATCCCTGAAAAAATGGCAATACCCACCTACATGCTTCTTCAGGATTCTAGAATAGTGAATGAGCTGTAAAATGATTTGGGATACTTGGAATAAAGAGGTTCATTAGTGTCTCCAAAAATGATCAACAAGGGAAAAACCTGATTTCATTACTATTGCTGCCATGTTTTTTTATTCCTCTTGGCTCTGCTATATAACTCCACCTTGTGTCATCCTTCCCCTCCTCCTCTTTTCCCTCATCCTCCTCCTCTCTCATGCTTTCCATCTGTTTTATTATTCTATACACACATATATTCAGGGGATTATGTAATATCTCACTTTTCTATTTAATCAGCTCCAAATGAATTGTTCCAAGTTTTCTCCCTAGCTAACATGCCATTCTCTGGGCATGAGCTCTGTGTGTGTTGGTGGAACTGGGATGAATAAAGTAGCTTGAAGAGTAACAACTGGCAGCCTCTTAGATCAATTATATTAATGAATTTGGAGACTTCCAAAGAGTTACTGCCAGTTACCTGGCTTTTATTATCAGGATCAAGAAGGCACCCAAAGGCCCTTTTATTTTGAGATGGGATGGATGACTCAGAGGACATCTCCATTCAAGGCCTTCTGTCTCCATTCAGAGGCCTTCCACCCAAATGGACTGCACATTGAATCTATGATGAGAATGGGTTTGGGACAAAGGATGTGATGAGGAGGATTTGACTTTAATTTTAGCATCAAGGTCAACAGGAGGCCTTTAGGAAGGAAGGATCTATCATGTGCCCTCAGATTGAAAGGGCCAGAGCTAAGAGATCATCTAGTTCTAGTCTAATCTCATTTTACTATTGAGGAAACTGAATCATAGAGAAATTAATAAACTTGTTCACATCCTTTTAGGTTGAAAGCAGCAGAAGCAGGATTTGAATTCTGTTCCTCAGACTCGACATCTCATGATCTTGCCATGATCCTTTCCAGAGTAATTTCTGTGATCTTATGATTCATCCTCAGGTACTTACCATGTTTAGTCCTCATTCTGTAAAATAAATGAGCCATGTTAATTGATTGTTGAACATGATTTCTTTTCTCTATATAAATCCAGACTACTATTATCAGTTCAATATCAGCCCATGACCATGGTCAAACAGAAATCACTTGGGGTCTAAAGGAAATCAGGGGTAGCATCATGACTTAAAAGAAAATATCACCAATTGTTTTTTCTTTTCCCACTTGATTTTGTGCCAAGGCTCTATGGTACAAAGCATAGGATTAGGAATCAAGAGACCCGGGTTTTAGCCCCAGAGCTGCCACCTATATCCCATGTGGCCTCAGATAAGTTGAATGGGCTCACTGGACATTGGCTTTCCTTCCTTGTCTCAACTCTTATCACTAATCTCTTATCTCTCAAGCTTTCTGCCCCATCTCTTCCTTTATCCTTCTCTCTCGTAAAAAGGTGTTCCTTTCTTTTTGCCTAGGCAAATCCCTAAAGTGATCTCACTCTATCCCATCTTCTTCAGAAGATGGTTCCCTCAGTCATCCTCAACTTTTCATTTATCTTCAATCTCTCCCTTCAAATAATGGATGCTTCCCTACTGCCTATAATCATGCCTATCTTCCGCATCCGCAAAAAACCCTTACTTGAGGCAATTAATTCTGCCACTTTGTTCTCCTATGTCTCTCCTTTCTTCACTAATTCCTTGGAAAGGCAGTTTATAAGATGCCTCTACTTTCTTTCCTCTCATTCTCTTCTTCACTATTTGCAGTTTGGCTTCTAACCATCATTAAACTGAAACTGCTTTCTCCAAAGTCACTAATGATCTCCTAAATGCCAAACCCAATGGTCTATTTGCAATTCTCATCCTTCTGGACCTGTCTACAGCCTTTAAGACTGCTAATCACCCTCTTCTTCTTGCTACTTTTCTCTTTAGATTTTTGTGACCTTCTCTCCTGATTCTCTTCTGATCTATCTAACTACTCCTTTGCTGGATATTTATTCATGTCATACCCACTAATTCTGGGTGTCCACGAAGACTCTATACTAAGCTCTTTTCTCTCTTATATTATTTTTACTTGATAATTTCATCAGCTCCCACAATTCTAGTTATTGTCTCTATGCTGATGACTCTCAGATGTGCATGTCCAGTCCTAACCTCTCTCCACTGATGTCTTTCACATCTCTGCCTATTAGACATCTTCAGTTGAATGTCCTGTAGCCATTTTTCAAATATTTCTTTATTTATTTTTCTGACTAGAAAAATTAAAATTAATTGATTAATTTAGAGTATTTTTCCATGGTTACATGATTTATGTTCTTTCCTTCCCCTCTTCCCCTCACTTCCATAGCCAACGAGCAATTCCACTAGGTTTTACATGTGTCATTGATCAAGACCTATTTCCATATTATTAATATTTGCATTAGGGTGATTGTTTAGAGTCAATATCTCCAATCATATCCCCATCGACCCATGTGGTCAAGCAGTTGTTTTTCTTCTGTGTTTCTGCTTCCACAGTTCTTTCTCTGGATGTGGATAGCATTCTTTTTCATAAGTCTCTCAGAATTGTCCTGGATCATTGCATTGCTGTTAGTTGAGAAGTCCATTATATTCAATTGTGCCACAGTGTATCCGTCTCTGTGTAAAAGGTTCTCCTGGTTCTGCTCCTTTCACTCTGCATCAATTCCTGGAGTTTGTTCTAGTTCACATGGAATTCCTCTATTTTATTATTCCTTTTAGCACAGTGTTGTGTGGGTAATTTGAGGAAAGGTGTTTGGGATAAGGGAATTGAAAGGAGGATATTGGAGACTTGGTAAGTGGATAGACTAGGCTACAGGTAGGCTGGGATTAAAGGAGATTCAGGGTATAATAGTACTGAAGTCAGGAGTATAACACAGAAGGGAAACAGAGATCTTTTGAGATAAAAGAAGTTAAACTAATCGGACTAACACAGCAAGCTTACAGACTGGGACTTAGACTCAAACACAAGCTGAGGGAAATAGACTAGACTGGAATTAACAAACAGGCTTTAGTTAATTTCACAGGAAGGGACCTATTTTGAAGTAACACCTTCCTTCAAGATGGATGCCCAGCTTTCCTCTAAGCCCAGAGTATGTTGTCTCTTTCCCTCTTCTTCCTTCTTGATAACTAACAGACAAATTACACTAAATAGGACTATTGAAACACAAAGGGGTTTATTTGTTTGAAGGATGTTTGTTAGGAAGGTGGATTAAAGGAAAGCCCTATCAGTTATCTCAGGAACCTCAGGTGGGGGAAGGGAAGTGAAGATGGAATCTGAATAAGGACCTGCCTTACTCAGTTTTATAAAATGCTATCTAAAGGGAATAAATAATGATTTGATTAAATTATAAATAATGCTGTCAATTAGATAACTCTTCACAGATTTAACTCCTCTCTAATTTCTCTCCTTATAAACTCCACAGCCACTAAGGTAAGGGAGGGAAGGCAGGGTGGTATTAGGAAAGGAAGATATAAAGGGTCTATCTAAAATAATAATTTCTTAAGTAAATATATCAATGCTAGGCTAAATTTCAATATTGAAGCTAGATAATCTAAGAGCTCGCTCATTGACTTCCTCCCTCCACGGAAGATCCAGTCAACACCCTTTCTCCTCAAGATTCTGAAAGCCCAACCGCTTTTGGAACTCAGCCAAAGCTAGAAAAAACTATATCCCCCCAATTCTGTATACTACAACAGTAGTATTCCATCACCAGCATATACCACAATTTGTTCAGCCATTCCCCAATTGAAGGGCATCCCCTCATTTTCCATTTTTTTGCCACCACAAAGAGCGCAGCTATAAGTCTGTAGCCATCTTAAACTCAACATATCCAAAACTGAACTCATTGTCTTTTCCCTCAAATCCTCCTCACCCTCGACTTCCTTGTTATCATCAAGGATACTATCATCCTCTAAGCCAACTAGATGAACAACTTCATCCTACTGGCTCACTCTCCATATCCAATCAGTTAACAAATCTTCAAAATATCCCTTATATATACCCCCTTCTCTCCTCTTACCCAGCGACTACTTTGGTATAAGCCTTCGTCATCTCATCCCTGGACTACTGCAATAGTCTTTAGGTTGGTCTTCCTGAATTTAGCTAAATCCTCCTCACAGCTGTAAAAATAATTGCCCTATAGTAAAGGTTGACCATATCACCCCCTCCCCCATTCAATCAACGATAGGAACTCTTGTCAGGTTCAAGATTAAATAGGAAAGCGTCTTTTTGACTTTTAAGTCTTTCATAATCTGGTCTCTTCCTACCTTTCCACTCTTTTTACACCTCATTCCACTCCTCATACTCTGTGATCCAGTGAGTTTGGCTTCCTGGATGCTCCTTGCACAAGATACTCCATCTCCCAATTTTTCCAATTTTCACTAGCTATTTTCTATTCCTGGAATATCTCCCTCCTCACTTCCTCTTCTTGGCTCCCCTAGCTTCTTTCATTTCTCAGATAAAGTCCCATCTTTGGCAAGAAGTCTTTCCCAGTTTTCTTGAATTTTAATGTTTTCCCTCTGAGACTGCCCCAATTTATCCTATCTATATCTTGTTTATATATATATATATGTATATATATATATATTGCCTGTTTTCTCTCTACTAGCCTTTGAGCTCCTTGAGAGCAGGGATTGTTTTTTTTTTTGTTTTTTGTTTTTTTTTTAAACCCTTACCTTCCGTCTTAGAGTCAATACTGTGTATTGGTTCCAAGGCAGAAGAGTGGTAAGGGTAGGCAATGGGGGTCAAGTGACTTGCCCAGGGTCACACAGCTGGGAAGTGTCTGAGGCCAGATTTGAACCTAGGACCTCCC
>NC_058132.1:612744564-612754140 GCF_016433145.1 Gracilinanus agilis | reverse complement strand
GCTCCAAGGCAGAAGAGTGGTAAGGGTAGGCAATGGGGGTCAAGTGACTTGCCCAGGGTCACACAGCTGGGAAGTGTCTGAGGCCAGATTTGAACCTAGGACCTCCCGTCTCTAGGCCTGGCTCTCAATCCACTGAGCTACCCAGCTGCCCCCAGGGATTGTTTTTATTTTGTTTTTTTTATTTTGTTGGGTTTTTTTTTTGTATGACCAACTCTTGGCATACTGCCTGACACTTTTGATGATAAATTCTAGTTGACTGACTGATTGATTATAAAATGGAGACAAGGAAGCAGGCCCAGTCTCCCTCACTGGGCTATTATGGGAACTAAATATGATAATGAATGTGAAAATGCATTGAAACCTCAAGATAAATGCAAGAGTTATTCTTATTTGAAGAAAGAGGTCCAAAGCAAAATATACCCAAAAGGGGCAAAGCAATGGTCAACACAGGCCTACTGGGCCTTGATTAAGCCTTTCTGGGCTAGTCATATTATCATGTTGTAAAACAGCTTTTGCCAATCCACAGTTGATAGCCACTTTCAGTGGTCTTTGAAAGGCTGTGAAGAATGGAAGAGGAAAGAAGGAAGGAAACAAGGGATGGGGAGGAGAAAGGAAGGGAGGAAGGGATAAAGGAAGGAATAAAGGAAGACAGGAGGGAAGGAGAAAAGAAAGAGGAGGAAAGAGAGGGAGGAAATGAGTATAGAAGAGAGGAAGGATGAGAGAGAAGGAGGAAGGAAGAAAGAGAGGGAGAGAGAAAAGGGATGGAGGGGGAAGGATTTGCCAGGGTTATAGGAGAATGCTGTACGTATACTTTATAGCTAAGTCCAGATGAATAAACTCCCCTGAACTGTTCTCATTATTAGAATTCACATTGGATATTTTAATTGAGCTGTAGTCAATTACCATATTTTATGTGATTATAACTTCAAATAGGTCCAAATATACAGGAGACAATGTCGTGGAACCTTCACAGAAATTGGGAACTAGACTTATCTGGATTTTATCAAAGAATTTGAGTCTTTCATGTTGTTTTTGTGGCTAAGCTAGAGGGATGTGCTTTAGATCAATGGTGTAAAAAATATAGAGACAGGAGCCACTAAGCTATACATTTCCCCAAAGACCCCATGTTGACTTGAAAACCACATATTAGCATTATTTCTATTCTACTATATTTATATATGCTTTGTTAAATATTTTCCAATTACATTTTCATCTGGTTCCAATGTCCTGGCACATGTGGTCAGTTGCATGTGGTCTCCACCATGGCTGACAACCTTCCCCTTTATATAAAAACACAGTCAAGTGGTTCAGAGCTGTTTGAATGGTTAGATCCAAAGAGTAGTCATTAGTGTCTCCAAGTAAAGTTTGAAAGGCTAATATTCCAGTACCCCCAGGTACCTGTGCCTGGTCCTCTGCCATTTAATTCTTATCAATGACCTAGATAAAGGCAGTGATGTCATACTTGTCAAATTTTCAGGTGACACAAAACAGAGAGCTAACACACCAGTTGACTATTGAGATCTAAAAAGATCTCAAAAGGAAAGAATGTCCAGGAGAATCTAATGAAATGAAATTTAATAGTGACACTGTTTGGTTATAATTTTTTTCTTTTTTCTTTTTCTTTTTCTTCTTCTTTTTTTTTTTACAAATTCCATCTAAGGGAAAGATAGCCAGATGGCATTTTGTTTGAAAGAGACCTTGGGGTTTTAGTGGACTGAAAGCTCAATATAAATCAATTGTATGAGATAGCAGCCAAGAAAGCTAACGACATGGCAGGCTGTGTTAAGAGGAGCATAGTGTCCATGATCAGGGGAGTAACTGTCCTGCTCTACTATGCTCTGCTCAGAATATATCAGGAGTATTGATTTTAGTTCTGGTCACCATCTTTTAGGAAGGACTTTGATAGCATCCTGTAAGAATCTAGAGCTCCTTTTGTCCCATCCCCCTTGCACAAATCCAATCCTTACAATCCACAGGGCAACCAGAATGGTGAAAGGGCTGGCAATCATGCCATCTGAGGATCAGTCAAAGGATCTATTTGGCTTAGAAAAGAACAGATGTAGGTGAGGGATGGGAATGTCTGTTTTCAAATATTTGGAAGGGATAGTTAAGACTGTCAGTGGACAGAGCACTGGTTTGAATGTAAGGAAAAACTTCTGGACAGCTTAAGCTGCCCAGAAGTTGAATGAGCTGTCCCAGGAGGTAATGGGTTTTCTCTCACTGGAGAAGTAAAGGTACGTTGAAAGTAATCTGGTGTGCATAGTGGGAATCCATTTGGGGATCTAAATTGGTTCAAATGGCTTATGACATTCCTTTCCTCTACAACTTTCTATGATTCAGATTCTCTGTTATTTATTTTTTCCACTTGTTCCAATAGATTGGCACTAACACTGTCAAATCCTGTGGCATGTAGGGTATCCAGCAGGACCCAGATTTGAGAAGGACAATAATGGGAATGAGGTGAGGACAAAACCAATGACTGTGTCAAACATTAGTTTATAAGATTTTAGAGTGGGAGCCTTAGCAATCGTCCAGTCCAATACCTTCATTTTATCCAGTCTCCTCATTTTACAGATGAGGAAATTGAGGTCCCAAGAGGTTAAGTGATTTACTGAAGGTTAGTATTAAGAAGAGACAGGATTTGAATAGAGGGTCAATTGTTCTAAATATTTGACCAGGAAATATCAGAGGTAGGATTAAAACTCCCATAAGGCATTATCCTTGATTTCCAAGAATTTGTAAGCTAAGGCATTTCCAGGTCATGGTCCTGCCTCCTGACCATATCTCTCTAAGCTCCTGACTCTCTCAACCTTTTCTAAGGGAAGAGAGTCCAGCAGAGACTCAACACCAAAAGAATCTGCTCTAACAGCCCTTTTGCCTATGTCTCTCAACAATAATAATCTTCTCCTAGACTGGATCTATGGAAGACCTAAAAGCAAAGCATTACCATAGATTTCCCTAAAGCTGGAAGTGTCCTGGGCTTTGGCAGCAGGACCCACTCTTTCTTTTACCAACAGCCTGGGCAACCTCCCACTGAGGGAGCTGGATAATAAATGAGTTCATTACCCTGGCTGCTGGGGCCCAAGACAGCCCATCTGCTGCCGTGATTAATTAAAACTTTGACTGACGATGGAGGTGCCATCTCAGAGCCGGAAAGCAATTAATCGGTGGCATCTTCCAGCCAGCCATGTCGGATGGATCCTAGCAAGACAGATGCCAGGAAGGAGAATGCATTCTTTCCTTCCATGTCGGTCATATCACCTTCTATCAGTTCTCCCAAACTCACTTCATAATCTATTTCTTCTAGGAAGTTTAATTTATTATAATCAATAATTAATTTACTAGTCTATTATAATTTATAATTAATATACTATAAATAATATTATTAATGTTATTTAATGATAATGATAATAATTAATTGAAGACAGGTTGAAAAGGTCTATCCCCTCAAAAGTACTGAATGAATGGGGCAAAACTCACATATACTAAGTCCTTATCATATACCAAACATTGTAATAAACAGTCTAAACACAAATATAGTCCCCAGTCTTAAGAAAACTGCCATTCAAATGGGAGAGACAATACATACAAGGGAGTGTTATGTTCAAGGAGAGTAACTTTGGACTAAAATGCCATAGGGATCATAAGTGGGGCCATAGGAGAATCAATTGACACACTCCTTCCAGGGAAAATGGCAGAGTGGATTTCCTTATGGATCCAGAATTGGAAGAGAGGTGGGGGAAGGTTATGCACATAGTGGTGAGGCTATTGGTAAGGCTGAGATTGAAGAGATGGTGCCCAAGGAATTGAAGGGTAAAGTGAAACAAACAAGCAAAAAAGCTGATATTTGACCATCCTGGTGGGTAGTTACCAGTCTGGGCAACAGAACCTCAGAGAAGAAATTCTGGAAATCAAAGCATTAAAACTTCCAGTTTCTGGTTTCTGGTCTGCACAGTCCATATGCTGTTTATAGAAAGGAAGCCTGGAGAGTAAGGGATGAAGTAAGATAGGACGCACTTCATTCATGCAGCCTGCGTATTTGTTGTCAAACAAGTCCTACATTTGATGAGGCTCTTTTGCCTGGGAAAGTCTGTGCATCAGTGACCAGAGGTCTCTCTGAATGACCATTAGGGTTGCACAGGGAATAGAGTACTGATCTTGATGGCAGGAGAAGCCAAATTTGAATCCTCGTCTGAGATAGTTATTCTCTGGGCAAGTCATTTAACATTTCCAAATCTCTGATTTCTCACTGATAAAATGAAAAGGCTGAACCTGATGGTTCCTTTCCAATTCTTCTAAATATATGTAACCTTTTTGTGATTCTCTTCAGTCTTATATATGAATGCAAAATTTTTTTCTCCTTTTTTTTATTTAGAATATTTTCTCATGGTTACATGATTCATGATTCCCATCCCCCCAGCTCTTTCCTGCCCCCTCCCAAAGCTGACAAGCATTTCCACTGGGTTATACATGTATCACTGTTCAAAACCTATTTCCATGTTATTCATATTTGCAGTAGAGTGATCCTTTAACATAAAAACCCTAATCATATCTATATCGAGCTGATCAACGTGATCGATCATATTTTTCTTCTGTGTTTCTATTCCCACAGTTCTTCTCTGGATGTAGATAGTGTTCTTTCTTATAAGTTCTTCTAGATTGTCCTGGGTCATTGCATTTGAATGTGAAATTTTTTTATTCTACTCTGGTCTTTTCATTAGGAATGCTTGAAAGTTCTCTGTTTCATTAAATATCTTTTTTTTTAATCTCTAAAGGATAATACTTAGCTTTGCTGGGCAGATGATTTTTTTTGTTGTAATCCTAGCTTCTTTGCTCTCCAGAATATCATATTCCAAGACCTCCTGAGCTATAAAGTAGAAGTTTCTAAGTCTTATATTATGTTGACTGTGGATCCATAATATTTGAATCATTCCTTTCTTGATGCTTGTAATATTTTCTTCTTGACCTGAAAGCTCTGAAATTTGACCATAATATGCCTCGGAGTTTTCATTTTGGGTTCTCTTTCAGGAAGTGACCAACAGATCTTTTGATTTCAATTTTACCCTCTCATTCTAGGATATTAATGTGTTTGTCATAATATTATCTTGAAATATGATGTCTACGAGTTTTTCTATAATGGCTTTCAGGCAGTCCAATAATTTTAAGTGAACTTGCCTCAACCTATTTTCCAGGCTAGTTGTTTTGTCAATGAAATATTTCACATTTTCTTTTATTTTTTCATTCTTTTGATATTGTTTTATTCTTTCTTGATGTCTCATGGAGTTATTAGCTTTTAGTTGCCCAATTCTAATTCTTAAAAATTATTTTTTCAATTTTGCTTCTTAAGGAGTTATTTTCTTCAGTACTTTTATCCTTCTTTTATTAAGCTGTTGACTCTTTTTTCATGATTTTGCTGCATCACTCTTGTTTCTTTTACCAATTTCCCCTCTATCTCTCTTATTTTACTTTAAAATGCTTTTTGAGCTCTTCTAGGAATTCTTTTAGGGTCTGAGGCCAATTTATGTTGATTTTTTTTGAGGCTTTGCATATAATAGTTTTGATATTGTTATCTTCTCAGATTATGTTTTTATTTTCCTTGTTACCATAGTAACTTTTATGGTCAAGTTCTTTTTTCGTTGCTTGCTTACTTTTTCCTGCCTATTTCTTAACGTTTAACTTTATGTTTAAGTTAGGTTCTAGTTCCAAGGTGGAGAGAACATTGTCTGACACTTCAGGTTTTTTGTTCCATTGGTTTCAAAGCTAGTTCTGGGGTGGGGAGGAGGTCTATAAGTTTTTAGTTATTCTGAGGTGGTATGATGTAAGGAGAGGTATAGTCACTGCTCTCCTGGCCTGTACTCTGGCCTTTGAGCAACCAAAAACACTGTTTTTTGCCCTACAACTATGATAGGAGGAGGAGGAAGTCCCTACTTCCTTGAAACCAGGAGTTCTAGTATATTAGTGCTCCTTCTTGCCCTGGCACTGAAACCCCAAAATGTATATGAACAATGCAAGTATTGCACCCCATTCCAGCCAAGGATTCTCTGTAATTTCATTCTTACCAGTTCTTCAACCTCTACCATCTGTGGGCTAAGAGCTCTGGGAGCCACCCTGCCCATTCGATTGCCCCCAAGACCTGTTGCTGGCTTACCCAGTTGTTGCCCAATGCTTGCTGCCTTGCCCAGGGTGGGCTGGACTACACTCCCCTTCCACCCCAATAAGACAGACCTTTTCCTGCCAATCTTTTAAGTTTTTTTTTCAGGAGGAACACTGTTTCATTCCATACTTTTGTTGGTTTTGCTCCTCCAAAATTCATTTTGAGATGTTATTTTAAAGTTGTCTGGAGGGGAATTTGGGAGAGGTTGAATGAGTCCTTGCTTTTATTCCACCATTTTATATTTGCTGCCTGGAATTACTTTTTTTCTGTAATTACTTTTTAATAGGTCATGCTTTTTTTTTTTTTTTTGGTCCTCAATAAAGACATCTGTGCTTTGTTGAACTCTGTGAAAACAATGTTTTCACATTGTTTTCACATTCACAAAAACTAAGAAGGTCCCTACTTTGGGTAGAAGCATGCACCACTGTTATGTTTGTTAAAACAGTATTTTGTGAGAAGCTGAAGGGATGACCAGATCAGTATCTTGCTAAACTCACACCTCACACACACACAGGGTTAAGTGAGTAGGGAGGGTTGAATACTCCTTTACTCTCACCCCTCCCACCAAGAAGTTAGAATCAGTTGAAAATGGTGGTTGATCTGATAACTTCTGGCTAGGCTGGGCAAGGCTAATTCCCTTAAGATGTTCACTTTCCCAACTTATTTCCCCACAGGTTTGACTAGGGAAGACAGGAGAAGCTTGATGTCTAGTAGCTATCAGGGACAGAGCAAGGATTAGACTTGTATGGACTGGCAACTGAAGGAATTGCTTGAAGATGGTTGTGAGTATTCCCCAAAATTATAGTCAGGCACAGCTACCCAAAGATGAAGGTTTACTGAGGAAGGGAAGGAAGGGAGGGGTTTCAAGGATTAGGATAAGATCTGGGAAGCCCTGAACTGTTAAGTAGAAACAGCCCCTCTCCCCAGGAGGGAGAGGTAATCTTTATAACTACCTTGCCCTCAAAGCCTATAATTATCACTTCTAATATCTAAATAACTAAATGGTAACAATAATGCAATTGCAGGAAAGGTCTAATTCAGCTAAACAGGCAAATTGCAGAGAAGAACCAAAATGGCTTTTGCCACAAGGCCTCCAAAGCAATCAATAATTTGGATCAACAAACAGAGTGATTTGCTCACCTTAACCTCCAGGAACCAACTGCCCTTAACTGCCTTAAACTGCCCCCTCACCCAGAGTTCTCCAGGTGGAGTCCCCTGGAATTCTGGGTGAGGCTTGACCCTGTATGTTGCAGGAATTCCATCCTGCCATTTCCGTGTTACAACCACCAAAGGCTTTCCACTAGGTCATTGGGAACATGGAGTAAATGAACAGAAAACCTGGCAGGGGACAAAATGAACCCTGAGGAGGTGTGCATTGTTTCCCAGTAAAGATGGATGCATTTTGGATATAATGAGGTAGAGGGTGAGCCATCGTTATAGTTGAATGCTTGGAAAGGGCAGAGAATGCATCATCTTATAGAATCATAGACTTAGAATAAAAAGAGACTTTAGAGATCATCTAGTTCAATTCTTTCATTCTACTGATGAAAACCATGAGGTCCAGGGACTGAGAGCCCTGCCTAATGCTGGGGATGATCTGATGGTTCAGGCTTGGGATTAAAAAGAAATGAGGGGGCAGCTGGGTAGCTCAGTGGATTGAGAGCCAGGCCTAGAGACAGGAGGTCCTAGGTTCAAATCCGGCCTCAAACACTTCCCAGCTGTGTGACCCTGGGCAAGTCACTTGACCCCCATTGCCTACCCTTACCAATCTTCCACCTATAAGTCAATACACAGAAGTTAAGGGTTTAAAATTAAAAAAAAAAAAAGAAAAGAAAAGAAATGAGACACTGGAAGGCCACATAATTTAACAAAAGGAAGTTTATTTAGCCATAGAATGAAAAGGATATTCCATTATGGAAAAAGGTATTTTTTTTTAAACCCTTACCTTCTTTCTTAGAATCAGTACTGTGTATTGGCTCCAAGGCAGAAGAGTGGTAAGGGCTAGACAATTGGGGTTAAGTGATTTGCTCAGGGTCACACAGCTAGGAAATGTCTGAGGCCAGGTTTGAACCCAGGACCTCCTGTCTCTAGGCCTGGCTCTTCATCCACTGCTTACTAGCTGCCCTGGGGGATAGAGTATCGATTCAGTTTATTACACCTTCCCTAGCTCCATATTTGCCAGCATAGCAGGAATAATAGTAATAGCTAGCATTTATAGAATGATTTAAAGTTTGAAAAAACACTTTATATATTTTATCTCATTTGGCCTTTTTTTTTCTTTTGAGAACTACATATACAATTTATTGAAACAAAGCAATAGAAACAAAGGGTCCCCTCCCCACTTTATAGTTTTCTCCTTATTTAAACAACTTCAACTAAAATGGAAGAAGAGAAACATACAAATGCAAGAAATATATACATGTAGGAAATGTGCACAATCATCAATTCAAAACTTAGTTAAATTAATTGAAGTTATTTGAAGTGAAAACTCAAGCAAAGCTTTGTACACCTCTGTAAAGAAGGTGCTATGCTATTTATTATTACTCTTATTTTACAGAGATGAACATTGAGGCTGATAAAGGTTAAATGATTTGTCTGGAATCATATAAATCCATAGGCCAGATTTGAACTTAGATCTTCCTGACTCCAAGTCCAGGATACTCTTTCCACCATGATCCCTATGTGCACTGTTCCATGGTGAGGATCAGGCTGGCTTTGCAGCTTACCAGTGGCTCAAGGCTCCTAGACCAATTCATTCTCCAGAAAGAATTCAGGATCTTTTAGCCTCATCTGGGAACAAGCGTTGCTTCTCCAGTTCCCAAGACTACAAAGACAGCCTGGGGCAGAAGCACTCTTTCTCCTACCATTTGCTGCTCTATATCCCATTCCTGGAACCTTCTCCCTCCTCATTGCTGCTTTTTGGCTTCTCTCTTTTCCTTTAGGTTCTGCCTTCTACACAAAGCCTTTCCCAATCCTCTCTCTTCCAGGGTCTTCTCTCTACAGATAAACTCCAGTTTATTTTGTATAGATGCCGTTTGTGCACAGTCTGCATACTGTCTTCCTCATTAAACCAGAAGCTCCTTGAGAGCAGGGATTATCTTCTCTTTCTCTGAATCCCCAGCCCTTAGCATGGAGTCTGGCACAGAGTACACAGCAGCTGAGAAAAGCTTCTCGGTGGACCGACACCTTACAAGGAATTTGGAAATGCTTCAGGAAGGGAGTGCAATTTCAGGAGCCACTTGAAAATGGACAGAAGACCATTTGTCCGGGGCAGCCCTGGGCTGTGTGACTAGTATGAGGAGGGCCACATTTCAGAGACCCGATGCAGTTTGGGAGATGGCTTGAGAAAGATGACGAGAGAGAGAGAGAGAGAGAGAGAGAGAGAGAGAGAGAGAGAGAGAGAGAGAGAGAGAGAGAGAGAG